>NC_141156.1:44314187-44469839 GCF_053477565.2 Lygodium microphyllum
TAAGAGATGCATGTACAGTTGCCACATGGCACAGCCTCCTCAAAGCACCTAGGTTCTACTAGTGCTTTGTACCAATGTCAATATCAATTAGCATACTTCATGTCCTAGCTATTACTAACAGCCCCAATGCAAGTGAGGGGGTGCTTCTATGACTACCAAGTGGCATACATTGAAGGCCCTCGCACCTTTCTCTATCTTTATTATATCTCTTATTAATTCATTCTCTCTCTCTCTCTCTCTCTCTCTCTCTCTCTCTCTCTCTCTCTCTCTCTCTCTCTCTCTCTCTCTCTCTCTCTCTCTCTCTCTCTCTCTCTCTCTCTCTCTCTCTCTCTCTCATCATTGATTTCTGAGACTTCTGTCAAGCATTTAGGGCTCGATTGGCCTTCATTCTCCGCGTCTTCTTCTTCACACACACACACACACACACAACCACGTAATTAACATATACACAAGTGTGTACGTGTGTGTGCTTGAACAAAATATAAACATTTTTATGAATGATTACATTTAATATATTCAACGTATATTAAGTGTATATTATCAATATTTAATTATGTTATGTATATGATATTACATTATTTATATATAATATATATATATGATACATAATGTGGTATATTATATATATTGTATAATTATGATTATAATGTATATATATCCTAATAATAATATACATGTTATGATTTATATATTATAATAATTATGTCATAAATTAATTTTATAATTACATCATAGAATAATCTTATATAATATTATATTATGATAATATATACTACATTACATTTATACAATATAGTAAATATGTTAAAGTAATTTATATTTTTATATAATTATTATTTTATATTAACTATACATGAGGTTTACACACACATATAATGTTAATTAATATATTATGGGTTATAAGATATAACATAATTATATCATATTATGTATATAATATAGTGTGCATTAAATATAATATATAAAATATATGTTATACGGTAATTTTATATTGATTATATTATATATAATACTAACATTAATGTTATATTACACTATATGTTATACGCACATGCACCTGCACGCATACACATGTATGTATGTATGTATGCACACTCGAGCATGATTTGCAAGGGGGTGGGAGGCCACCACATCACAAACCACTAAACCCCCCCTCCCCTAGCGCAAACGTTGTAATAAATTTATATTTGTGTGTGTGTGTGTGTGTGTCTCTCTCTCTCTCTCTCTCTCTCTCTCTCTCTCTCTCTCTCTCTCTCTCTCTCTCTCTCTCTCTCTCTCTCTCTCTCTCTCTCTCTCTCTCTCTCTCTCTCTCTCTCTCTCTCTCTCTCTCTCTCTCTCTCTCTCTAACAAATACCCCTCCCTTTTATCTCCACTATATCCTCATATGAGAAGCTTATGACTAGAAGCTTGCTATATGCATTCTCTCAAGCAATACCTAAGCTTCAATATTCACTTTCACTAGATCTATACTCTAAATGCAATGGTTTTGAGTTTTGATCATTCTAATATAAGGCTTCTCTCACGTCTATACTTTCAGGGCTAAATGTGTTATCTACTTTGACAGTGACAAATGCTTGCAAAGGTTGTAATCATAGAGATTTGTAGATGTATGCACAATTATTGCCAATGGTATCAATTATGTCTACAATAATTGATTATATGTTGTATTAAGTGCCTTCTCTACTAATTTTTTCAGTTAATGACTATGATTTCATGGCCATTAGAGTAAATGGCATATTGCATTAACTCAAATTTTTCAAGTAGTGTGATTATGCATATGATTTTCTTTTTATATGGTAACATATGCATGCTATTGTGTCTTGCTAAAATGGTGCTTAAACTCCTTTTAAAAATGTAGATCTATATATGCTTATGATGGGATATAAATTGCAGCAATTGTGTGCTACTACATGTTGCTATAATGGCGCCTTATACCCTAGATAATAGATAGGTCACAATCACAATCTATGGCCTACTATGATATGCTTTTCAAATTCTCATTCTAATAACCTAATAGCATGACTTTTGTGCCTTTATGGCCTTTTGTTTGTTTTTTAAAAATGAGAAGATCCTATGTCTATAGATTGTCAGCATCAATAAAAGCTTTTTAGCTCGACTAACATTATTAGAAGGCCTAATAACAAATGCTTTTGCTTGTGTTTTAGTGGAGGGATAAGGACTAATAAGGACATGTGTATTTCAGCAACCGTACTTCAACATGCATAGCTTTATTACTTAACCTAGCACTATAAATTACACCATTGCCTCCTCTATAAGCAGCTTTTGACTTGTATTTTTGAACCTGATTTCCATCAAACATTAATTGAAATGGATAAGTCTAGTCTCACTAGCAATCCTCAAACAAATAGCTTTTTGTTATGAAAACTTGATATAGCATGCTACCTAAAAATTTATAATATTTCCTTTAGTAATACTAAGCTAGCTATTGCTAAGTGGAAGTTGCTTATGGAGGGTCTTAATAATTTGGCCAAAGAGAATGAGACCAATCTTAATAATTGTTTAGACTCCTCTAGAAGTATCATTAACAATATTTTCCTAAAGGGGTGAAGAGGGATGGGGTAGAGGGATCCAACTTTCAATATTTTTTCCACCAAAAAGGAGGTTGTTAGCCGCCCCCTTTTAGGCAAACCAATATAATGAGACCGCTGCCCTTGGTCATCATCATAAATTTTTTATATAAAAAAGGGGTTATATATATATATATATATATATGAGGCACGATCTGAATTTTGGCATATTATATGCCAGTGGATGGTTCGATATCCTGAGGGCATGGAGGAGTTGCTATGGTCCATGCCTACAAGGTGGTTGCATGATGCCTTGGACCGTAGCTTCATGTGAAGGGGTAGAAGTCTCTAAGGGGAGTTGGAATTCTCGAGGGGATGTAGTCCAAAGATAACCACATGCTTTCTTTATTGTTGTATCTAGCAATTGTACGTGACAACTAATCTAGTCCTTTTGATATACAATATAACATCTATAGCACGAGATGGTCACATGGGCGATATTTTTGAGTTGAGCGCATCAACAAAATATGCTCCATGATGAACTGTGGTGTCATGGTGAAGTTTAAGTAAAAGAGCTAACTTCGCCACAGATCCAAATACTATAGTAGATGAGATAGAGTATTTTAACAACCTGCAAAGTGTCATTTCAATAGATTATTGTAGCTTCTGTGTGATCATATTCAATGTACAATGGTTGAAAGTGATATTGGAAGGAGGACAACCATTTGGTGAGGACTCTTCGGATTCCTAGAGATAGATTCTAGAAAAGATGAAATGATTTGTGCAACATGTTTGTCTTCCCATGTTACTACTATGAACATGTACATGTCCTTTTTTGTTAATTTTTCCACAACATGAAACACAAATGCTTTTTTATTCTTTGCGATAGACTTGTATATGATATTAAAATGGTAATATTCTATCCAAACCCCTGACAACCTCTTTAGTGGTATGTTATGCCATCAACACCTCAGAGCACTTGAGTGTATGATGAAAGCAAAGTCAAGGAGAGTATGCAAGTAGAGTCAATGTTACGGGGGGTGGAGGACGAGGAGGGCTTGGAGCGTACGAAGGAAACAAGCACGAGCAATGTAGGTGAAGAGACATGAGTATGAGAAATTTTAGAGAATGAAGTGGATTCCTCTTTCAGTGGGAAACTCATGCATAGACCTTCCAATGTACGTCGAGCTATACTAAGAGCTTGACATGGAGCCATAGAAACGGTCATATTTGTATTCGCTTTTGTCAAATTTATTAATAATTCGCTTTTCCTAAGACTTTAGTATATGCTTGTACTTTACCTTTATCCTTATATCAATTATGCTAACATCATTTTTTGGTTATGTAGATCATTATAGATGATCTAGAGAGCAAGATGAGACAATGAATGATAGATTAGGAGCTACATGAGATCCTTACGTGTATATCCCTGGATCATATGGTACGCTTCAAAGATATGGCAAACTAGAAGTTGTCTCAATCATTGTATGGGTGTTCTACGCATTCTACCTCAATACGCTCCGACACATCAATCTCCAATAAGTGGAGTCGATGCTCTAGATTGGTCACACGGAGGGAGACTCAAGGATGCCTTGCTAGACGAGTGGAGAGAGTGGTTGTGGTAAATGCCTTAAAGAGCCACAGACTTCCTCTCCTTGTCATTCTAGGGGTGGTTTTGGGAGGTGCTGCAAAGATATAGATATTGTGACCCCATGACCGGTTGCTACTTCTTGCTCTTGTACCGACTCTAAAGAGGGTGGCTGAGATGTGTGCTATGGAGACACCGATATAGTGTTTCCATCCTGTTGATCAAGTGGACACTTATCACCTCTAGGATTTGCTACACGTATAAAGATGTCTTAACTCCATGTTTCGCTCAATAGTTTGTAGGTGGCACCCCTATGGGTGCTGCTCCAAGAGATATCACCTCTACATGTATGCCAAATGGATGGGGATCTCTTTATTATGCCTAGGAGCGTAGTTTGCAAGTGGGAGAAGGTGTACCTTAGACGTACCCCACCATGAGAAAACTAGTGTCATGCTTATGAATGATGAGGAGAGGAGGGTGATAGCACCCATGAGGGAGCTGTGTTGGGGGTAAAGGCACCTCCGGCTAGCCAGCCGTGTATTACTACACTTTATTACACTAACAGTACCCGCCACTGCACACTGCAGGTGGCGGGCGCCCATCACAATCACTTATTCTTTATTCTTTTAATGACAGTTTGAATAAAGGAAGGCCCGGCCACACATTATGGTTGTTGGAGTTCCCACTTTGAGCTCTCTCTCTCTCTCTCTCTCTCTCTCTCTCTCTCTCTCTCTCTCTCTCTCTCTCTCTCTCTCTCTCTCTCTCTCTCTCTCTCTCTCTCTCTCGATCCGCCATAGCTCTCACCGCCAAGCTTATTCCTCCTGGGTTCTACTTCCCTTTCAACTGGTATCAGAGCAAAGGCATTGGAGCTTGCTTGGCATTCTCTTTAGCCTGGATTTGAAGAGCTTTTACTCAAGCTTCAATGGTAGCCATGGCACCTTCATTTGCAGGTATGTTTTAATCTCCCGCCTCCTCCCCAATCTTCCCGGCCTTCATTTGGCACCTTGCAGGGCTATATTGGAGCCCCCTGATCATTGACAAGTGCTCAATAGCACTGTTGAAGACTCCCCAGCCCCCAGAAGCAGCCAGCGCAAAATGCGGCACATTTTTAGGGGGCTCGATTGATCCACTTTTGGCATTTTCAGCTCCTTTCCCGGCTTCCCAGCATTGTTTGCAAGCTTTTCGATCATCTTCGGACTCCTCAGCATTGGTTCTTGGCTCCCGACGATCAATACAAGTGCTTCCACCTTCAGGCATTGCTGTATATACAGTCCCAAGACTCAAAAACATGGCAACACTTGACATTTGATTTTTGATGCTTCTTGTCATTGCTCGTTTGATGCCTATTGATGCCCGGTGATGCCGGGATGTTATGGGATGCTATGTCTATGCTTTGGGACTGATTTGAAGCAGATTTGGGCACTTGTTAACCGTCAGACGAACAAGGTGAAAAATCTGGAAAAGCTAAAGCAGAAGACAAAGGCCAAGGCAAAGTGAAATGGAAGATGAAGGCGCACTAAGAAAAATCCAGAAACACAAGAAGCGCAGAAAAGTTCTAAATAAGGGAAAAATGCGCGTAAGGAAAAGCGCAAGTTAATACTTTTGTAAAAGAGCGCAAGTGCATCATGATTTAATTTAAGGAGCGTCGAGCTCTCACCCATGCAATTTGTAAATGTAGATGGGCGGTGGAAAGGAAGCTAGGAAGATAGAAGGACAATGGGAAAAAGGGCCTAGGCCACGGCCAGCCATGTAAAAAAGGGAATAAGGGGATGATTGACTAAAATGATTTAGGGTTTTGTATATAAAGTTGAAAAGTGAATGAGAAGCTCATTCTTGTGTGTGACCAAAAGTGGGTCTCTTCTTCTTCTTCTTCTTCTTTTTCTTGCTTGCTTGCTTGCTTGAGCTTGTGCTTGAGAGAGGGAGTGTGAGAGAGTGAGTGTGTGAGGATGAGGGACCAAGGAGGAGAAGCTCTCCATCTTCTCCTCTCTTCTTCTCTTCTCTTCTCTTCTCTTGCTCGTGACAATGGAGCTTGGAGCATGGAGCTTGAGGATGGAGCTCGCTTGAAGCTTGCACTTGGATCGTGGAGCTACCGGAGTGTGCGAGAGAGGAGGTAACTTGATCGGCATGGAGGTAAGCTCACTACACCCATAGATATGGATGGCGTGTCGGCTATGTGAGAGGTAGCCATCAGTGCTCGGCTTGAAACACTTGAAGCAATAAGCGATTAGTGGGTCTTGGTGGTTGAGTGAAAGCTCCCACATTTTGCTTCCGTTGTCGGGACAAACGGATTCAAGCCTTGAGCACTTGGGTGCTTCGAATTGAGCATTGAAGTAGGGATTTCCCCGAACCGGTGCTTGAGGTAGATAGGTAGGAAGCGAGGGAGTTTGAAGAGGCATTCAATCTCCTTAGCAAGTAGGTTTTTGTTGTTTTGGGCTTGGGAAAGTATGATGGAGTAGTGTAGGTATTTTTCTTATGATTTTTTCTTGCATTTAGAAAGAATAGGAGCAAAACATTGGAGCAAACAGCAGGGTTTTCTGCTGCTGTATAACAGGCTGAAACAAGGAAAACAAAGGCAAAAAAAAAAGAAATTTTGGGTTAAATATTAGTAAGGGAAGCAAGATTAAGGTGATTGCAGGCCTAGGCAGGGTGATAAGGGGCTAGGAGTGGAAAGAAAGGCCAGATTTTGCATTGCAGGGTTTCAGGAGAGTAGGAGAGAGCAAGAGAGCTTCATCATGTGGACTTGCTTTGATCTGGTCATCTAGGAGTTATTTGCCCAGTCCAGGTAATTCCACACCTTTCACTGCATGAGTAGGTTGGATCTAGAGTTGCTCGACCAGTAGGAAGGCCTCCATCGCTCACAGCGCGATGAATTTTTTGAAGTCTGGCGAAAAAATGCGTCGTGCTCGGCCCATCCAAGTGACGGCAATTATGGGCCAAGTCCTAGAATCAACCCTCGGACCGCTTGGCCATTCGGCCCTCGGACCATTCGGCCATTCGGCCCACTCCGATGCATGACAGTCACTTGGAGCTTCGTCTTTTGAAGTATTTGCATATTTCGGATCTACTGGGTATTACATTTGGTTGTCAAATACATGCTATTTGAATGCTTTTAGGCTTATGCTTCACGGGTCTGAGATAGCTTGGGATTTATTCTCTGGATGTACCCTACTGGGATTTGGAATGTCTGATGCAATGCACTCGATGTATTTGAGCATTGCTTGCTCTAAGTGCATCTAACTTTACTTCCAGTGGGAGCCTCTTGGCATATTCGGATGTACACAGAGTTTTACTTACACTTGAGCTTGTAGGACAGTTACGTGCATTCTGTAGTGGGCTGATTTGATACGCCTATTGGGACAGGCACCTATCTCTATCACAGGTTTGTCAGTTTTGTATGCATCTTGGATGGTTATGCATTGAGCTTCTTGCTCTATTAGCTGTGCTTGTGCTTGGTCTCTTCTCTTACCCCAAGTCCCATTACATGCATGACTTCTAGACCTATGAGATGTATATTGCCTGACAGGTTATTGGTTTGATAGTTCTTGGTACCTTCTTGCCCCTTGACACTCACTGTTGGATGTATCTTCCGACTTGGCAATTGCAGTGACATATGTATCAGTGATTACTTCACTTTGGAATAGTTTTACATACTGTTGTAATTTATTCTAGCAAGCATGAGGGTAATGCTTACTGTTTGATGTTATCTTGGTCATATTTGGTGGACAAGTGGTTCTCTTGGTTATATCCACTCTTTCAGCTAGTTTTAGCAGTGGTTTTAGTGTATTTTTTTATAATTATAGCAACCTACAATTTCTTAATTTTTGCTTTGATTTGGGACAGCATGGTTGGTCATCTAAAAGACACAGCTCTCTTTCACATTGCCAGGTTGGATGGTACCAACTATGGGTATTGGAAGTCCTAGATATGGTAAGTTTTGGTGTAGAAGTTGCTGATTAAACCATTATGTTTCAAGGGTGCTAAACCCGAGGATATGGATGCTGATGTTTGGATGGAAGTTGATGAGTTATGTAAGTCTACCATTATCTTGTCACTCTCAAAAGAGGTCCATCATAATGTTGTTGAAGATGAGAATCAGAGTGCATGGGACTTATGGGAGAAGATTCAGGAGCTTTATGTGCAGCAGAGTCCTGCGTCACAGATGTATTGGCCGAAGCAGTTAATGGATCTTCACATGAAGGAGAGAACATCCCTATCATCTCATTTCAGCCAGTTTCATGCTATCATGAAGAATCTATTGTCACAAGGTATTGAGTTCAAAGACAACTTGCACCTGTTGTTTCTGCTTGGCACCTTGTCTGAATCATGGGATGTCTTCCGTACTACCATATGCACGAACAAGCTTAATGGGCTGAAAATCAAAGATGTTGAGAGTGCTTTATTGACTGAGGAAATCAACACAAAAAAAAATTATGCTTCCCGCTCTTCACATGCATTGACCGTGGGAGGTGGCAGACATGGCAGGCATGATAATGATCATAAGGGCAAGGACTATTAGAAATCCAGGTCAAAGTCATGTGGCTGCAGTAAGTCCCATGGATGGAAGTCAGATCTTACCTGTCATTATTGTGGAAAAGCAGGACATATTAGGCCGCAATGCCATAAGATGCATGATGATAAGCGCAAGGACAAGGGAAAAGAGAAAGTGTAGGAAAAGTCTTATGAGCGCCGTATTGTATCTGCAAAGTCCAGTGCAAAGATAGAAGAGGTTAATGTCATGCAGGCCACTGATTCAGATGAGGATTACATACTTGAAGCTTCTTCGCGATGTCTTACAGCCTTTTGAGACACATTCTATGTGTGCGCAATGTTGGCTTTTTGATTCGGGTGCGTCATTTCATGTGACACCCTGTAGAGATTGGTTTCATACTTATCATACCATCTCTGGTTATGTGTGTCTTGGTGATAACAGCTCTCTTGACATTGTGGGCATTGGAGATGTTAGGTTGCAATTTCCTTCTGGCAGTTATTTTGTTTTGTATGATATACGCCATGTACCTGCGATGACTCATAGCCTTATGTCAGCTGGACAGCTTGATGATGCAGGGTATTTTGTGTCTTTTGGAGACTCTGCATGGAAGATTACTCATGGCAGGCTTGTGCTTGCAAGAAGTGCCAAGTCTGGCAGCCTCTATCTCTTACTTGTATCTGGAGCTACCTTGAATCATGTTTTGTCTGTGGATTCTATCCCCCATGTGTCCCTTTGGCATGCTCATTTGGGGCATATGTCCCTTAAAGGAATAAAAATGCTTCGTGCTTTGTAGTATCTTCCGCCTTTTGACTCTTCGCATTTTGATTCTTGTGATCATTGTTTGTATGATAGGCAGACTAGGAATACGCATAAAAAGTCTGGTAAGAAATGCATGGGTGAGCCCTTGGCTCTTATGCACTCAGATGTATGTGGGCCCATGCCCTGTCAGTCATTAGGTGGGCAAAGTATTTTGTTACTCTCATAGATGATTACTCACATAGGTTTGGGCTTATCTCATAAAGAGAAAATCTGATGTCTTAGACACATTTCAGTGTTGGCTTGCATTAGCAGAGAACCAGTCTGGGAATAGGCTGAAATGCCTAAGGTCAGATAATGGGGGTGAGTATGTATCACGTGCTTTTGAGCAGTTTTGTGATGAGCAGGGTATTAAGCATTAGTTGACCGCCCCTTATACCCATCCCCAGAATGGTATGGTTGAACGCATGAATAGGACCATTCAGGAAAGGGTCCGTAGCATGCTTAGCCATGCTAGCTTATTGCAACACTTTTGAGCTGAGATAGTTACCACTGCAATGCATCTCATTAATAGGTCACTTAGCAGTGGCATTGACTTTCAAGTTGTAGAGGAGGTATAGGCAGGCAAGCCCCCCTCTTATGATCATTTGCATGTCTTTGCATGTGAAGCATTCTGCCATGTGAAGCATTTGCATGTCTTTGCATGTGAAGCATTCTACCATGTGCCCAAGGACAAACACAATAAGTTTGATCCTAAAAGTGTCAAATGCATTTTCATTGGCTATGGATATGTAAGAGAGATGGGTTATCGTCTATGGGATCCGCAGGCGTGGAAAGTGATCCACAGCCATGATGTCATCTTTCATAAGGACAAAATGGATATGCAACCTGAGAAAGTGGTTAAGGTACGCAGAGTTATCTTTCAAGAGGAGCCACCTACTCCCGTACAACCCACTCCATGGCCAGCTAGATAGCGTGCAACATCACCTGATGCTCATGGCCCAGATGTTAGACATATTGATGTTAGACATGATGTTGGTCAGGCAGCAGAGCCTGGGTTGAGGCATTCTACTAGAGATAGACGACCTCCTGACTCTTTTGTACCCTCTATGGATTATGTACTGGTTACAGATGCAGGAGAGCCTCTCACTTATGATGAGGCTATGCACAGGGGTGATTGTCACTCTTAGGAGAGGGCTATGCAGTTTGAGCTTGACTTATTGCATAAGAATCAGACTTGGGATTTGGTTTCCTTACCTTAGGGTAAGAAGGCTTTGCCATGCAAGTCGGTGTACAAGCTGAAAAGTACCCCTGGACACCCCAAGCTGGCATACAAGGCTCGATTGGTTGCTAAGGGCTTTAAGCAGGAGCATGGTGTTGACTTTGATGAAGTCTTTTCTCCTGTGGTCAAGTTGACTACCCTACGCTTAGTCTTGGCTTTGGTTGCACAGCTTGACCTAGACTTGTACCAGATGGATGTCAATACAACTTTTTTACATGGGGACTTGCATGATGAGATTTACATGGAGCAACCTAAGGGCTTTGCAGACCCTAGCAGGGAACACCTAGTGTGCAAGCTAAAGAAGAGTCTATATGGCTTGAAGCAGGCACCTAGAGAATGGTACCATAAGTTTGATGCATTCATGTAGTCACAGGGCTATAGCTGCAGTGCTATGGATCCGTGCTTGTACACGAAGAAAGCCTGTGATGGTTCTTTACTGATTTTGGTACTCTATGTGGATGACATGCTTTTAGCAGGGACAGTTCATGAGGAGCTAGATGCTCATAAGGCTCAACTCAAAAAGAGCTTTGAGATGAAAGATCTAGGACAGGCCTCTCATATACTTGGTATGCCCATTACACACGACAGATCTCAGGGACTACTCTATCTATCATAGAGGGAGTACATTCATAAAGTCCTTGACCGCTTCCATACGTAGGATGTTAAGCCTATTGGCTATCCATTACCTTCTCATGTGAAGGTTTCACAGGCCGATTGTCCGCAAAAAGATGAGCAGAGGGCCAAGATGGCCAAGATTCCCTATGCAGCCATGGGTAGTCTTACGTATGCTACGATAGCCACCCGTCCAGATATTGCTTTTGCAGCTAAGGTTTTGGCACGTTATATGGCTACACTTGGCAAGAAACATTGGGATGTCGTGAAGGGTATCACGAGGTACCTGAAGGGCACAACAGATATGTGTATTTGCTATGGCAGCCAGGATACAGGAGTCGTGGGGTACACTGACTCTGGTTATGTAGGACATGCAGATAGTAGGAAACCCACTTCTGGCTATGGCTATCTCTTGGTAGAAGTGTACGACTCTTTCTACTATAGAGGCCAAGTATATTGCAGCCACAAAGGCTTGCAAGGAGGTTATCTGGTTAGGCCGTTTGATTGCAGACCTTGGTATGACATATGCTATGCCTACACTGCATTCGGATTTTATGAGTGCCATTCAATTGGCCAAGAATCCGGTCTTCCATGCGAAGACAAAACATATTGAGGTGAGGTATAACTTCATTCGCGAGGTCGTTGAGGACATGTCTGTTGACCTTGTCAAGATTCCGACTGAGCAAAATCCTGCAGACTTGCTCAGAAGAGCCTCACTATAGAGCGCTATGCCTTCCTCAGGAGATTGATGGGCGTTGGATGAGATGACATCTTTTTCCTCATCCTGTTGTACATGTGTACATATTGTACTATCTTTTCTTTTCTTTTCTCTCTCATTGGGATAAATTCGCCTTTAAGTGGGAGGTTGTTGGGGGTAAAGGCGCCTCCGCCTAGCCACCTGTGTATTGCTACACTTTACTACGCCGACAGTTCCCGCCACTACACACTATAGGTGGCGAGCACCTGTCACAGTCACTTATTCTTTATTCTTTTAGTGATAGTTTGAATAAAGGAAGGCCCGGCCACACATTGTGGTTGTTGGAGTTCTCACTTTGACTCTCTCTCTCTCTCTCTCTCTCTCTCCATCCACCATAGCTCTCACCACCAAGCTTCTTCCTCCTGGGTTCTACTTCCCTTTCAAGTTGTACCAACAAGTATTTAGCCACAACGTTCTAGACCATTGGAAATATATATAGGAGGGTAGCAAGGACTATATAATAGTATCCTTGCATGAGGAGTTCTTAGTATCTACAGTGACAGACTGATTTTCTACACGATGGATGATGGATTGTATGCATGCAAACATGTCACATAAACAATCAAATATGTGCAAGGCAATCAAGGGCGGTGCTCCAAAGGTTGAGTAGTTGGATGACGTAAAGGATTGGGGGAGACTCAAGGAGGAGGCCATAAAGTCTCCAGGACAATGCTAGCAACAGTGGGAGGCAATGAGGGCATGGCTAAAGGTAAGGGTTGTGTATCATCTTAGGAGTGGTGGGGACATAGAACTTATTTGGAGGATTTCGTAAGTTTTCTTTTAGTTATGTTCACTTTCTTATTTGTTATACTACTTATACTAATAACCTTATTTCTAACAATGCTACTTTGTTTTCCTTGTAGCATTCGATCACGAACCACACGATCCTATAGGTTTGGAGACTTGGTATGTAGAGAGGCACGATCTCACTACACTCATCAATAGATTATATACGTGCTGTGGCCTAGTAAGTCATGTCTCTTTCTTGCTTTTAGTTATTAGTTTTTTTGTGACACATTATGCATTGTGGATTAATCTTTGGTTGTTTATATTGCAGAGTTCATTCAACACTCCATTGCATCGGGGGGGCAAGCTCTAAGATGGTGAGGAGTTGTAGCAACAATCACTTGGATTCATGGAGCACACATCCTTTTCTTTTTTGTCCCTATAGTCTATACACGCTCTTTCTATGTAGCTTACCTTGGATACATTTCTCATTCATTGTATGGACTTGTATTTTGCGATATTTATGGATACATTTCTTTGTTAGTTTTTAACTCTTCTCCCTATCAGTCCATGTAGTTTTATGAGGTGTCATCAACATCGATATTGTACTTATTTGAATATTGAATCAATGGCTCTTTCTTCCTAGTAATTCACGATGTATGTGTTTCAATGACAATTGTGTACTCAATTTATAAATGCTTTATAGAACATTATTCACCACATGGGGCTAGAAGGATGGAATGGAAGCATGCCCTACCACCCAATTTGTTTTTCTCTTCAATTGTCATTATTAATGTTGCAAATAAACTTGCATGTATCACTATTTACATCCTTAAATTCATAAAAATACGTCGTTATGTGCGTTACTTTACAGAAATAGCAACGAAAATAGCGATGAATTTGTAGAGATATATATATTGACAATTTTATTAGTGACAATAGAGGCAATTTTTTTAATGAATACTTTTGTCGCTGTATACATTGGTATATGGCCTATATCTTGTAGTGTTTTTATGCATGAGTAGAAAGTGCATATAAGTTGCCCAAGTGTGATACTTTTCCCCATCTTCAAATGTTGGAAGCTGAAACCATGATTTTTGCAAAGAGGTCTCATTAGGTTATTTTCCAGGGCAATGTTTAATGCCTTATAAAGAAGGGAAATATTTAAAGATTATAAGTGTATCAATGCATAAAGACCTCCCCTTTCACAACATCCAATTTTGGAGTAGTGGGCTATGTGAATAGGGATGAGGGAAAACTAGTTTGAGGAGATAGGTGTGAATAGACCTCTCGGCAAACCAAAATTTTTACATCAATGTGAAAGGGAGCTTTATGTGAGATTTTTTAACTCTTAATACTAAGGTTTAAGAGGACTTTTAAAAAGGAAAAACTTATCATTTTTAAAAAAATGTAGCCAAGGTGTTGTGCAAGTATGGCCATGAACTGTAGCTCTCACCGCCAAGCTTCTTCCTCCTGGGTTCTACTTCCCTTTCAAGTTGTACCAACAAGTATTTAGCCACAACGTTCTAGACCATTGGAAATATATATAGGAGGGTAGCAAGGACTATATAATAGCATCCTTGCATGAGGAGTTCTTAGTATCTACAGTGACAGACTGATTTTCTACACGATGGATGATGGATTGTATGCATGCAAACATGTCACATAAACAATCAAATATGTGCAAGGCAATCAAGGGCGGTGCTCCAAAGGTTGAGTAGTTGGATGACGTAAAGGATTGGGGGAGACTCAAGGAGGAGGCCATAAAGTCTCCAGGACAATGCTAGCAACAGTGGGAGGCAATGAGGGCATGGCTAAAGGTAAGGGTTGTGTATCATCTTAGGAGTGGTGGGGACATAGAACTTATTTGGAGGATTTCGTAAGTTTTCTTTTAGTTATGTTCACTTTCTTATTTGTTATACTACTTATACTAATAACCTTATTTCTAACAATGCTACTTTGTTTTCCTTGTAGCATTCGATCACGAACCACACGATCCTATAGGTTTGGAGACTTGGTATGTAGAGAGGCACGATCTCACTACACTCATCAATAGATTATATATGTGTTGTGGCCTAGTAAGTCATGTCTCTTTCTTGCTTTTAGTTATTAGTTTTTTTGTGACACATTATGCATTGTGGATTAATCTTTGGTTGTTTATATTGCAGAGTTCATTCAACACTCCATTGCATCGGGGGGGCAAGCTCTAAGATGGTGAGGAGTTGTAGCAACAATCACTTGGATTCATGGAGCACACATCCTTTTCTTTTTTGGCCCTATAGTCTATACAGGCTCTTTCTATGTAGCTTACCTTGGATACATTTCTCATTCGTCGTATGGACTTGTATTTTGCGATATTTATGGATACATTTCTTTGTTAGTTTTCGACTCTTCTCCCTATCAGTCCATGTAGTTTTATGAGGTGTCATCATCGATATTGTACTTATTTGAATATTGAATCAATGGCTCTTTCTTCCTAGTAATTCACGATGTATGTGTTTCAATGACAATTGTGTACTCAATTTATAAATGCTTTATAGAACATTATTCACCACATGGGGCTAGAAGGATGGAATGGAAGCATGCCCTACCACCCAATTTGTTTTTCTCTTCAATTGTCATTATTAATGTTGCAAATAAACTTGCATGTATCACTATTTACATCCTTAAATGCATTAAAAAACGTCGTTATGTGCGTCACTTTACACAAATAGCAACGAAAATAGCGATGGATTTGTAGAGATATATATATTGACAATTTTATTAGTGACAATAGAGGCAATTTTTTTAATGAATACTTTTGTCGCTGTATACATTGGTATATGGCCTATATCTTGTAGTGTTTTTATGCATGAGTAGAAAGGGCATATAAGTTGCCCAAGTGTGATACTTTTCCCCATCTTCAAATGTTGGAAGTTGAAACCATGATTTTTGCAAAGAGGTCTCATTAGGTTATTTTCCAAGGCAATGTTTAATGCCTTATAAAGAAGGGAAATATTTAAAGATTATAAGTGTATCAATGCATAAAGACCTTCCCTTTCACAACATCCAATTTTGGAGTAGTGGGCTATGTGAATAGGGATGAGGGAAAACTAGTTTGAGGAGATAGGTGTGAATAGACCTCTCGGCAAACCAAAATTTTTACATCAATGTGAAAGGGAGCTTTATGTGAGATTTTTTAACTCTTAATACTAAGGTTTAAGAGGACTTTTAAAAAGGAAAAACTTATCATTTAAAAAAAAATGTAGCCAAGGTGTTGTGCAAGTATGGCCATGAGCTGTAGCTCTCACCGCCAAGCTTCTTCCTCCTGGGTTCTACTTCCCTTTCAAGTTGTACCAACAAGTATTTAGCCACAACGTTCTAGACCATTGGAAATATATATAGGAGGGTAGCAAGGACTATATAATAGCATCCTTGCATGAGGAGTTCTTAGTATCTACAGTGACAGACTGATTTTCTACACGATGGATGATGGATTGTATGCATGCAAACATGTCACATAAACAATCAAATATGTGCAAGGCAATCAAGGGCGGTGCTCCAAAGGTTGAGTAGTTGGATGACGTAAAGGATTGGGGGAGACTCAAGGAGGAGGCCATAAAGTCTCCAGGACAATGCTAGCAACAGTGGGAGGCAATGAGGGCATGGCTAAAGGTAAGGGTTGTGTATCATCTTAGGAGTGGTGGGGACATAGAACTTATTTGGAGGATTTCGTAAGTTTTCTTTTAGTTATGTTCACTTTCTTATTTGTTATACTACTTATACTAATAACCTTATTTCTAACAATGCTACTTTGTTTTCCTTGTAGCATTCGATCACGAACCACACGATCCTATAGGTTTGGAGACTTGGTATGTAGAGAGGCACGATCTCACTACACTCATCAATAGATTATATACGTGCTGTGGCCTAGTAAGTCAGGTCTCTTTCTTGCCTTTAGTTATTAGTTTTTTTGTGACACATTATGCATTGTGGATTAATCTTTGGTTGTTTATATTGCAGAGTTCATTCAACACTCCATTGCATCGGGGGGGCAAGCTCTAAGATGGTGAGGAGTTGTAGCAACAATCACTTGGATTCATGGAGCACACATCCTTTTCTTTTTTGGCCCTATAGTCTATACACGCTCTTTCTATGTAGCTTACCTTGGATACATTTATCATTCGTCGTATGGACTTGTATTTTGCGATATTTATGGATACATTTCTTTGTTAGTTTTCGACTCTTCTCCCTATCAGTCCATGTAGTTTTATGAGGTGTCATCAACATCGATATTGTACTTATTTGAATATTGAATCAATGGCTCTTTCTTCCTAGTAATTCACGATGTATGTGTTTCAATGACAATTGTGTACTCAATTTATAAATGCTTTATAGGACATTATTCACCACATGGGGCTAGAAGGATGGAATGGAAGCATGCCCTACCACCCAATTTGTTTTTCTCTTCAATTGTCATTATTAATGTTGCAAATAAACTTGCATGTATCACTATTTACATCCTTAGATGCATAAAAAACGTCGTTATGTGCGTCACTTTACACAAATAGCACCGAAAATAGCGATGGATTTGTAGAGATATATATATTGACAATTTTATTAGTGACAATAGAGGCAATTTTTTTAATGAATACTTTTGTCACTGTATACATTGGTATATGGCCTATATCTTGTAGTGTTTTTATGCATGAGTAGAAAGTGCATATAAGTTGCCCAAGTGTGATACTTTTCCCCATCTTCAAATGTTGGAAGTTGAAACCATGATTTTTGCAAAGAGGTCTCATTAGGTTATTTTCCAGGGCAATGTTTAATGCCTTATAAAGAAGGGAAATATTTAAAGATTATAAGTGTATCAATGCATAAAGACCTTCCCTTTCACAACATCCAATTTTGGAGTAGTGGGCTATGTGAATAGGGATGAGGGAAAACTAGTTTGAGGAGATAGGTGTGAATAGACCTCTCGGCAAACCAAAATTTTTACATCAATGTGAAAGGGAGCTTTATGTGAGATTTTCTAACTCTTAATACTAAGGTTTAAGAGGACTTTTAAAAAGGAAAAACTTATCATTTTTAAAAAAATGTAGCCAAGGTGTTGTGCAAGTATGGCCATGAGCTGTTGTGCTCGTTAAAAGACAAGGATGCTGCTAAATATGCCAATGTCGGTGGAGCATCCTCATTTTCTGATGAGAACGAGGGAATCAAATATCTATTTTGCTGATGATGCAGTCCAAATAAGCTAATAAAAAGGAACCTTATCCTATGATGTCTAAGCGAAGCCACTAGATTTGAGAGGCTAATGTATGTGGTGAGCAGGCCTTGTCTTTCAAGAAATCGAACATTGATTATGGCAAACATGTATTGACATTTGCATGCTATAGTAGGTTGCATACAATTGATAGGTTGTTGCTTGGTGGCACAACAAATTGTTGATCCAAGAGAGTGCGGTCTAAGCATTGTAGGAATCTCTCAAAATTGAGAGTAGTGGTTGTGAGACCAACGATGATGGCCGAGGTTAAAACAATTATAGTCAAGTCCTTTAACTTTAGCTGAGATGATAGAGGCCACAAGCCTCTTACTTCGAGCTCACAAGCAAGCTATTTACCTTCCCATAGGGTGTAAAGTAAGATTTTTTTTTTTTGTTTTTATTATCTATGGTTTGTTCCTAAGGTTATGCTAACTCACTGTTCTAATTTAAATTTAAAAAATTAAACCAAAATTCATCAAATCTCTCCTATCTCTTTCATCCTATCCTATCTCACACGCATTTTGGAGTTGTTCCTAATCCATTTCAAATAATGCATTCCTATTCTATTATGGAGTCAAGCTTCTATTTAAATGCATGAAAAAGAGGATATATGCAATCACAAATGATTCTATCATGCCACAGTAATGGAATCAAATGTCAAATCTTGACATCAAACTTGATGGAATAATTATTGTTTCAACTACTTCACTTGATTCAACTCACATAGGTAATACATCTCTCATGTCCATCAACTGATCTATCCATTCTTCTCTCAAATCCCATCAAAGCAAGAACGAATGAATGAACGAGGGTGTAGTGAGCTCATCATCTTACCTTCTCCTTAATGACATAAAGTAAAAGCTTGAATGAGGTCCCACAATTTGTGCAATGGTACATAATCCATCTCCTCTACTCTTAGCTCCTAATCTCCCATGAGTACTCAATCTGCAACAAGAGGAAACACAAAGAAGAAGAGAAGCAACCCAACCTCCCTTCACTCTCACACTCTCACTTTCCCTTACTCTCAAGATGAAACACAAGAAGATGGAGTAGAAGTAAGAAGGAGAAGAACACTCTTAAATTTGTATATCACAAGAATGAGCTTATCCATTCATAGGTCTTTGAGTTTGAGGTTCCACTCAAGTCGGGCATCCATCTCTCCTATTTAGCTCTTTGGCCACACTTTCCTATTTACGCATATGCACTTAGATTACGTTGACTAGCATGAAAGTGAATGAAAGCTAGTGCCTTTGCCCTTATCGAGCTATGGATGTTTCTTTCCAACAAAAAAATTTATAACTTGTACGGGCACTATGCTTAACTCTCAAAATAATGTTATAAATAATTATATATCCATGGATATTAATAAAAAATTATTGTACACCCTACATCTTTTTCTTGATCTACAATTATCTTTACTTTTTGTTATCTTTGTTAGCCTTTGCCGGTTCCATTTCCACCTTTCCCTTACTCTCCCATTTTACAGTTAACAAAATGCCATGCCAATCTCTTCTATGAGAAGTGATGATTTTTGCTAAAATACCACATATAGTCCTATTGGTTACTTCCACTTGTATGTTAACTCTAGGATATTAAGGCCTCGATTTCTAATTATAAATTGTATACAAGTCAATTAGCTCTTTAATTAAATCATTTAAGAAATGGGATCCTTGATCATTAACTAATTCCAATGTGCAAACAAAGCACGCATTGATATCCTCATAAAGGTTCCTAGTCATAACATTATTATAATAAGAAGACTCACCACAATCCATGACCGTGACATAGTCTAGAGATGGAATATATCTATCTTGGGTTGGAAACCCTTGTAGACCTATGTAAAACTAGCTCAATAGGAGCCTCTAGCTATCCCACGTATCTATCATGTAAGATATGAGATTGTCCATCATCATGTGGCACTTTCACCTCAGTTTGCTAGCTATCCAAGCCATGCATCCATTGAAATAGGTCATACAATTTGCTTATGTGCTAGCTACCCATCCTCTTGAAATACCACTCCACGGATCTCAATCATTTTGATAGACTGCTTATGCATCTTATCCTTATTAAAGATGACATAATCATTGTGTTACCTTCTTTGTCTCTAGATATATGCAAAAATACATCACAACCAAAATATACAAGTGATCATAACTAGGTCTCTTGCCAGACTGCAACTCCTCTAGTACATGGCTATTCAATGGCTTGGTAGGAGACCTCTTGACCAATGTATTGCTATCTCTACAACTTCAGCCCAAATTCCATTAGTAAGATGTGAGATCCTCATCAACTGTCACATGTGATGGATGAAACAAAGCCCCCTCGCCATCCTCTATGCAATGATGTAAATTTCATAGCCCGATACGAAGAGTAAAGAATGTCGATTTTTTAATCTTTGTCTCTTGCCCCTCAAAACAATCTTTCTCTCTCCTTCCTTCCTCTTGCATAATGGCTATTCTTATGAGAGAAGGGGGATGGGTGAAAGTGAGGGAGAGGTGAGAGTTATGTGAAAGATATGATTCCTAGCATATCGCTGGAGCATTGTGGAGTGCCACCAAGTGTGTGGCCTTGGAATCCACACGACACCTCATTTGTATTATGACATATAAGCAATTTTTAGGTAAGTTGATTAATTTTCATAGTAAATGGAATGGGATTGAAAAACTATCTTAAAGGGTGAAAAAGGGATATGAATGCTTAATTTTACGCACTTCATATTTAATGTTTGCTATTTTTTGGATTTCTATTAAATAAATATCTAAAAATAATAAAAAAACACAAAAAAAGAGAAAATGCCAATAGGTAGTGGAATACTAAGAATAAATCCGAGAATCATAAAAACAAGTATTTTTGTGTCTAAATAAGGTGTTTTGATAGCACGGGAGTGGTCCCAGTCCTGTTCATGGGCTAAAAGAATCCATGTGTAAAAATTTAGAAAATAATTGTTAAAAAGAATGCTTTTTTGCTGCACTTCATGAATAGGATGGTCATGTGTTATTTATATTCCCACAAATAAAGCATGAGTCAAGAGGACTCAGTGCCTTTGCGTGGTATATTTAGCAAAGCCGCAACAAGTAAAAATTTCATGAAAAGATGTAAAAGAATGATTGTTGCACATTTAGGCTTTGGTTATCTCATTAAACATACTTATGAACATTCATTCACATTTTGCATACAAGCATAATATTGCATATACCATCGCACTGCAATTATATTCTATTGATCGAGTGTGCAAGGTACAACCAAGCCATTGAGATATGTAGATCATAAGGGATATTAGTGAGGAAAAGGTAGAGTATGTTTCGTTATTCTTTATGTATTAAGATGGCATATTGGGGCTAATCCCCGAGGTGTAGGAGAGCCATAGGAGCCATAGCGATCGGCTAGGTGGTTCTCTATATGTATGTAAAATGAGGTGTTAGTCACATGTATGTGTGGTATATTGTAACGTGCTTGCCTATTGGTTGTCCATGCACGTTTTAGCGGTCCATCGAGAAATGAATCTAAGTGTTGCTGCCCGACACTCCCATGGAATGTTCTAGGGTTTGTCGCCTAGGGTTTCCAGAGTCCAGCTCACAACGGAATGTTCCAGGAAATGAATCTAAGTGTCGCTGCCCGGCACTCCCATGGAATATTCCAGGGTTTGTCGCCTAGGGTTTCCCGAGTCCACCTCACAACGGAACGTTCGCGGTTGAACCCACTAGGATCAACCTGAGATTTGGGTTCCTAGTTATCAAGGTCTCCTAAGGGCATTCTAGCGTCGGATCTTGGACATTCTACTTTACACAGAGATACCCAACCTGAAGCAGATCCATGCTGCACTTGGTTCAAAGAGAATGGGAAACAAGAGGGATGCACCGCTCGACCTCTCTGCCCATAAGTCATAGTCCCATTCCGGTCCACTAAAATGGTGTGAATCGGGTTCTAACCTAATACTACCTAAAGGTCAACGACTATAGAACTTTGTGAGAAGCCTCCCAACTCTTTGGGACTACCCGAACATAGGACGAATCCATCAGGGGTTCCACCCACTCGCTTCCCTCAATGGCATTCTTTAGTTATCTAATTAGGTCCTATCACATTTATGTGTGACATTTAAAAATTAGCTTCCTTAATTAAGCCTTTTAGGGAACAGGGTTCATTTGCGTAACTTATGGCACACTAACACGAAAAATAGTTCGGACAAGTTCCTTGGAAGTAAACTTTATATTAGCATCTTAACTGAAATACAAATCTTGTCCAAAAAGGATAAATTCTGCAATTCGTGAGGATGTGTCTTATTTCCTCCAAGATTGCGCCCTTGTACTAGTAACAGGGCCTCGAGAATCTATCTCGAGTCACGTAGATCGTTTGAGTAGGACTCGGAGGTAGGGAATTTACGAACAGAGCCCCCCTAGCATCCAAGCATCCTCCTACATTCAAACTGAACCACCAAGAGACTTCTCGTGGCGGGTTCGGCCCACATTCCCATCACGGTTATTTGGAACCCCCTTGGCTAGGGTTGGCGGCCAGTTGCCAGGTAGCTTAGCACGCCCTTCTTGAACTCAACCTGATTCATTATTCAAATTTCTATTGTGAACTTGGGTCATACATTCCTTTCATAGACATTGAATCTAAATTTACAAGCACAAACAACAATGAAGGCGAGTGCTCAGGACATCTGCTAAGGTGGAGTCCTCATCTTGACGTTGGCGTCGCCCTTCTTGATCTTTGCTACCTTAGCGTCATTTTCCATTGTCTTCTGAGGGATAGAGGATACCCTCTTTCCGACCTCTCTTCTATGTAATAGGAGTGAGCAATTTCGCTATAGTTTCGGATGACAACTTCCCTAAGTTGCTAACCTTTGGTTCTCATCTTAAGATCCTAGTCTAGGATTTTAATTGATTCGTTGGTAACCATTTTAATCCTATCTTAGAATTCTATTGGGGTTCTAAGTTCACCCTAGGGTTTCCTCTCCTCAAGATAGCAAAATCTTGTGTTCACTTCTCTTGCAAGTCAAGTGTAAACTAAATCTATTTACCATTCCGAACTAGTTGCGAGCGTCGAATGTAACTTGGTGAATAGTCATTCTTCATGTGCGTATGTGACATTCAAAATTTCTTGTGTTAACTTTGAGATGTATCATATTTTGAGAATGATATACCCAAGAGTGTTTTGGACCCATCGCGGTCGGTTATTGGGATAGAGACCAAAGGGCATGTTGACTCTAAGTCAAAATATGGTTGTAAAGACAACTTGACCTATTTGCGACTAAAGTCCTAGTTCACTTATCATGCAAGATTTTATTTACCAAATTGATTCTTGCAATTAAGCTAATCATTTCACATGCACTTGTTAAATCTACCTTTTTAGATGCATCCCTATTATGTGGTGCAACTGAGGTTATCCATGATGTCATGCAATTTCTAGATGCAAGTCTACGAAGCTGGATCCCCATTCATGAAAAATTTCCTTAGTGCATTTATGCAATTCATAAGGCATGACCTTGTTATTCAAATGCGAGTGTACATGCATTCATTGTAAATGAGAGTTAATTTGCTACGATGGTCTACGGGAGGCAATTGACCTATACATAATATTTATGTATCTTGGCAATCTATGATGCATCTGTGAAAGTTCAAACCTAATACTTGACTTAATTTTCGCAATGACTCGTAGATGCTTAATCTAATCTCGTCAACTCATGGTTATTAAATCCTTTTCAACTAACTTTCAAAATATGCAAGTTACTCGATGTGAGGTATGACTTCTTCCTAATGATGCCCATGCCTAAATATTCGATTTCAATTTTTGGACACAGTGGCAGTGCCTAATTTTGGAGTGTCGAGTTAGCATTCGCGCTTGATAACCCATTCGTGTTGATGGTGGCGTCTTTGCGCGATCCTTCCCCCGTAGTTGCGGCTTTTCTAGTAGAGTTTCTGCTTTGGCACCATCTCAAAACTAGAATGCAACCTTCACTTCTCTTGGTGCCGAGGTTCCCGCCTAGTCTTGGCTTGCGATGGGGAGAGAGGGTACTCAAACCTTCACCCACCACGAGAGGAGTTGTCCTTGGCCTCTTCTCTCTCTCTCTCTCTCTCTAGGTTCTCCTTCCCTCTCTTTCCTTCTCTCTTCCTCTCCTTCTCTCCTTCTCAAATTGGCAGCAAGGGGGGGAGAAGAATAACGATTTTGATTAGAGGAAAGGGGGGGGGGAGAGGGGGGATTTTATAAGGGTGAGGTGGTAATAATTGGGGGTGAGAAGGTATCGTGGTAGGGCTCTCTCTCTCTCTCTCTCTCTCTCTCTCTCTCTCTCTCTCTCTCTCTCTCTCTAGGTTCTCCTTCCCTCTCTAAGGAAGGGGGTGGTGGTGGCAGGGGGGGGTTTATAAGGGTGAGGTGGTAATAATTGGGGGTGAGAAGGCATCGTGGTAGGGAGGTCTTAACTCCACTCTATGGTCCTCGTGCTCGTTGCCATGCAGCATAACAAAAGGGGGGGTTTGGTTGTCGTTGTCTCCCTTCCTTTTCTTAGTGTCGACTTGGAGTTCCACTCCCCTCCTATCATCGTTATCTCTACCTATGTCCGCACTCCATTTGGCTCCAATTTATCTATCGCAATCTCCTCCTTTACCCCAGTTGTCACTTTGCTCACCTTTGTTTTCACCAAGTTCAAATCCCCCTTCCACTGCTAACTGATGGCATTGATAGGGGGAAGGGACGTAATTAAAGCTGTTATGTTTTTTTAAATCGATTCATATTTTTTTAAAAGGAGATTCTAAGGTGACGGCAAAGAAATAAAAGGGGGGGGGGGGGATTCGACGGCGACGGCATATTACATATACTCCCTCTATTGGAGATGGTATGGGAAGAATCGTTGGACTACAAATTGATACAAATGCACAATTTAGCTAGACTAGTATATAGCCTCTAAATGCTCCTATTTGAGGCTGTGATTGTGGTTATATGAGTATAAGAGGCCTGGATAGAGCCCTAGAGCTAGTGGGTCGAGCCCATTTTCGATCCCGACAAAAGATCCCTCCAATGAAACCATGGGTATTGGCCCACACAAATTGCTATTCAAGAAATTTTGATCTTCTACTCCCACTACCTCTCCTATGCAACATTTTCGTTTGCTTTCTAAGGAGAAACACTTACAAAATCCAAGCTTAGAAAATGTTAGAAAAGGAAGATAGTTCAAATGGCACAAATCTTTCATCCCAATGTGACTAACATATGCCTCAAATAGCAATACCATGAGGAAACAAATGGCTATTCAATGATAGCTACAACATCGTTTTTAGCACCAAAAACATGCAAATGATACAAAGTAACATGCAAAGTACTAGCTTTCAACCCTTTGGCCAAACAAGAGATCCCTTTTAAATCTTTCACATGTGATCACCAAATATTACTCTATAACTGCAATCATCAAGCTATCCTATAGTGATCAAAATTTTTGTAAAATTCGGAACATGTTGTACATTACATAAGATAAAAGAAGAACCATTTGGCAATTAAATGTATATCCTTAATGCCAAAAATGTTACATGCATAGTTATTTCCAAGACAAATGCATTCTCTTTTTCCACCATTATATATCAAGAACCATTCCCTATATAGAGTGACATGAAATGATACTCCAGAATCCATAAGCCAATTCTAAGATATGCTATTATCCATGGCAACTAAGAAATACATCATAAAAAGAGGATACAAATAAGATATCATTGTTGTCATTGTCACATGCATTAATCTCCTCAATCTTTACCTTGTTTTTTTCTTTCCCATCATCCTCACTTGCCTTCTTGCCTTTTTGCTTGTTCTTCTACTTATATCAATCCATTTTTATGTGTCCCTTCTTATTTATACAAATAGCATTCTATATCTTTTTTGCTACATGACTTGCTTCATGATTTAATTCTCTCACTATGCTTTCCCTTAACATCTAACCTTCTCACCAATAAGTGCACTAGAGCTCTTTGACCCTGCATTGTTCTTTTAGTTCACCTCTTCTGTGAGTAAACTACTCTCAACATTAGTATGCTTAAGACTACCTATGGGTACGGAGTTACTAATTGCAATCCTGAAAGTATCCTAACTCTGAGGCAAGGTGACTAACAATAACATGGCCTTCATTGAATCATGAAAGACAATATTCTAACATGTCAATTGGATAAAGATAATGTTGAAATAATTGAAGTGATTAAACATCAAAGCCTCCTTCTCCATGTGGAGATCAACAAGTTTTTTCACCCAATAAGCCTGTGAGGCGACACTTTTCCTTTTTATATAAGTCACCAAGCTTTCTCTATACACCATATGCACATGCCATGTCATTCACATTAAAATACATTGACTATGAGAGTTTCAATATAATAGTAGTATATGCTAGCTCACCCAATTCCCCCCATACATTTGCATCCATGTCCTAAAACTTAATCCCACTACATTTAATTGGCTTTACTTGCTTCTTTGGGCTAATACATGATATTTTTTCTCTTTTTAATATGAAAAGTTTGTACCATCAAGCTTTTCAATATTGAACAATGCATTCTCTAAACTTGATGAAAAAGCCATAGTGACAAAACTATGCATACATACAAAAAATAACAAGATATATCTAACTACAAGCTCAAAATATACCAATGATTTGCAAACAAAGTACCCCACAAAGCCAAGCAATGAATACCTAAATATCAAACTAGCATAAAACTAATGTAAAAGCAGTATTTTAGCAATCCTAAAGGCATATGGGTTTTCTACAAGTTTCTCAAGTATTCACTAATCATAAATAGCATGGAAAATCCTCCAATATAAAAAATTCAACCGAATATGTGTGCAAGGGAGTAATCTATCAAGAGCCTCCCATTGCAAAGTAGTCATTGTGCCAACTAATGTTTAAACCTTACAGAAAGATTTTTATGATAAAATGGATGCCATGTAGCTTCTAGATTTTGAAAAAAGGCGGAAAAAGGGTACCAAAAGTTGGACTAATGAAGATGCATCAATACATGTTATTTTTATCATAAACAACCACTAGAGTATCTAGATTAGCAACATAGCCCAACCAAATCACGATCTTGGCAAATCATTAAGTCTCTCTATCTCTCTCTCTTTCTATTTCTCTATTAGAAATGCAAGAAAACCCCCTACTTCAAAACAAATAGAGCTTGTGAGCTTAAGCAAACCCTCTACTAGATCTAAGTAGAACCCTTACTTGAACCTCCTGCTTTCAAAAAACAAGTTTCCCTTGCGCTTAAGCAACCCTTGTGGTTATATACATCAAAATCATGCAAATCTCTTCCTAAAAATCCAAAGCCAAGATGATTTGCTTCAAAGCAAGCCACAAATGGCTACCAAATCACTAACAAATTAGGCCATTGTAGCCTCAAATTGAGCCTCAGCAAGTCTTAAATCAAATCTAGGTCACAATGATGAGAATAGAACCTCTATCAACATGTCGACATTGAGCATCAATGTTGAAGAAGAATCCCAAATCCTCTACCTTTGCAATAAAGATTCACTCCTTGCACTACTTGCTCAAAGCACAAGCTCTCACTAACATCAAACACTACTCTAATATACCAATTAAGAGGGAAGATAGGGTGGGATGTGAGGTAGAATCTATGGAGTGCAAGAGGGTTGAGAGAGAGAAGAACCTAAGAGAGTTATGTGGCTACAAAATGGTGCCATCATTCTTTATTATATTCACTTATATATGACTACATAATGTGTATGTATACAAGGGGTTCTTGCCGAGCTATAGGCCATTAGCTTTTACCACTACTTGTTAGCTACCCCATTCACATTTTTTGTAGACAACTAAGCACTTCTCTATTTGACCGATGAGTCGTGCACTACAAGCCACATTGATAGATGGGTTCTACTTTTGCTAGAGTTTGACTTTTTTGTTGTCATAAATAAAGGAAAGCAATACTTTATTGCCAGCCATATGTCTGATATCACCAATAGTAAGAAAGCAATTGGTCTTGATAGTAGTTTCCTTGATGCCCATTTGTTTCACATTCAGCAAAAGAAGCCCAACTCTTTAAGGTATACCTCACACCCCATTAAGAGGAGGACATTGTTCATATCTTGGAAAAGAACCTGTTGAAGAGACCCATTGAAAAGATGCAATTCACAGATCTCCTAATCAAGACTTGATCCTATCATGGATGATTGCCAATCAACTCGATCAACTAGGATAGGATGTTCAACTCGATCAACTAGGATAGGATGGTCTTCTTCAACAATTGCATACGTGAGCATGAAATTGAGGATGTGTTGCAAGAAGCACATGGAGAGATTGCAAGAGGCCACTTTGATGTAGACACTAGATCAAGGACAATTCTACACTCCTAATTGTGGTAGCCTCCTCTTTTTAGAGATAGCACTTTTTGTCATATTGTGCTTAATGAACCAATCTACCAATAAAAAGGGATAAATTGGAACTCTCTCATATAATTGCCTCACTAATCCTTTGAGAATTGGGAAATAGGATTTATGGAATAGCTTTATGGAATACATCAATCTTGCTACCCAAATTTAGAAATCGTGTGGGGGCCCTTGTACCTCCCCTTCTCAAGAGGTCACCCATCCTAGTAATGTTTACACGAGTGTGTGCTTAACTAGAAGTTTCCCAAAATTGGGCTAGCCATCTAGTCCCCCAAAACGTTAAGGTGATGGATGACCTCTAGTCTATCTAATTATGGAAATCTTCCTCCATTTGGCATGGGTTTCAAACCTAGTCTCAACACATTGTTGTTGCACCAATAATGAGCTAGTTTACACATACTAGACCAATAAAGAGTTGATAGCCAAATGTGGCTTAGCTAACTACATCTGAGCCATGACAACCAATGTTCACTTCATGACACATTTAGCTTTGGACTAGCAAAATTTGAAGTCAACCCAAAACTAATAGGACAAACACTTGGGATTAAGGCAGGAACATGTACATATAATAGAATGTAGAAAACACCTTAGGTGACATAGAGATGAGATGACTCTATAATAAATAGTGAAGGAGCAACATTAAAGACAATCACTGATATGAAGAACTTCAAGTCATAGAATAAGTATTCCATGACTCTTCACTTATAACAAGGCCATTATCATCCCAACCAATGTCTCAAAATGGCTACTAAACGGCATCATAATCGAAAACATAGTTAATCAAGACTTGGACACCCTCCCTAGCTGGAGCACATAATAGAATATTTGGCAAAAGCACACAAGTTAAACTTCACAAAGGTGTGCACTAGCATTGTCAATTACACTAGTGTACCAACTCGTGTCATAGTCATTAGTGTGGGTATCCCTTTATAAAAAATCATGCCATTCATGAATTTGTCCCAACTACAAATGCCAAAGGATCACACAAGAGAAAACATCACCGAGGAAAAAGATAAGAGAAAAAGAGAGGAAACCAAAAAACCCAACTCCATTGATGGGTCAAAAAAGGTGAAAAAGGAAGCAAAAGGAAGAAGTTGAGCTAAGCTCACCATCATCAGGGAAATTTGAGGAAGGGGAGATAAAAGAGCAACATCTAACCATCAAAGCTACCAAAAAGAGAGCAAAGAAAGATTGAAAGAAATTGGAAGCGTTGATAAAGCAAAGTCAAAAGGACTACCAAAGAGTAATTAGGGCTCTATTGACGAAGTACTACACAAGAAAGATTAGTCAAGATTAGTCTATCTCTCAATAGGTGGCATAGAACTTGGCAAAAAAATTAAAATCCTTCAAAGAAAAAAGCGACTATAATAGTGAATAAGAAAAGCATGCCACATCCCAAGGAATCATCCAAAAGCTCACATAAACCACCTATACAAGGCCAATGTGTGACTAGAAGAGTGGGAGCTCTAAAGTGGCTACATGAGGAGCAAAAGAGAGACAAAGCTGAAGCCATAGATAGGATCTTTAAAAGAGATTGGATGAAACTTAGAAAGTATATAGGAAGTTATTTGTGGGGTCTAAAGATGAAGTGCAAAAACTCAAAATTTAGCTTAAGGAAAAGGATTCCGAGCTTTAGGAAAAATACTTTGAGCTTTGAGAGAGGGATGCAACAATCAAAGTGAAGAAGGAAGATATGGACAAGCTATATAGATAGCTCTATCAGAAATGAATCAAAAACTAATAGACTTCTCTCTCTTGTTGATGCAATAAACAACCAAAATAGTATTGCACAAATGATAAACAATAGATCATCTGTGCAAACACAAGGCCTATGGAAAGCTGCATGTGTAGGGATACAAGAACGATGTTGCTAGCTTGATAGGGGCTATTGGCCAAGTATAAGGTGAAACATAAAGATTATAGGAAACAACCCTGATGAAGTTGTCCAATGATAAATAAGCCACAGTTGACATGGAGATTGGCTAGGTGGATGCTCTTGTTGCAGGAATTGGATTACAAGATGGGGTATATCCCTAGAAAGGAGCATGCAGTAGTAGAACATTTCTTGGGTGGAATTGAATTCCCAAATCTTATCAATTACAACTAAGGTAATTTTTGGGCCCATTTTAGCTTTATAGAGTCGCAGACAACAATTTCAAGGCCTGGCTGATTTTTTGAGCTTTTTCAAGCTTGCAACAAGACGTATAGTATCTAGAATTGAGGAAGCTACAGTACAAAATTCTAGAAATTTTCCAAGATTGTCGGAGAACTTCTGTATCTCCCAAAAAGAGTACAATACATAGAAATTTTCCAAGATTGCTACACCCTAATCTTCTTGCAATAAAAAAGGACATGCCACACCCAACTGATGTGAGCATGATGATGAGTAAGCCAAAATAATGAATGAGTTATGCTTATTTTGGGCTTTCCACATGATAGGGCATATCTTACGTGATTGCCCTAACACAAAGGCAAGGTCAGTGGGAGTTAGTGCAAGCTAAAGTATAGCCAAGTATGTGCACATACACATAATACATATGTTTGCAAGCAAGAAATGCCTTTTGGGATTCTCTTCTTTGAAAATCAGGACAAGTGCACCTAGGCTCTTCTTTGATGTGCACATCATAACAACTCTTTGTCAAGACTCGAAATACAGAATGTTGCCTCTCAAGTTTCACTATCTCCTCCAAGAAGGTTGCAACCATGCAAGCAGGTGCCTCTAACTACTTTGATCAATTCCATAGTGGCTATAAGTTGCCCCCTTTAATACTTTAGTGGATTTCAAAAGATGAAGCAGAAATTTTCAAAAAAATAGTAAAAAACTGATTCATAAGCATCTCCACTCAAGAATTGAAAAGGTAAGTGTGTGACCTTGACTAGGTCTAGGCAGCTACTACCAATCCCTCTATCTTCTCTATTTGTGTCATTGAGCAAGTGGGTTCAAAACAACTAGTCTAAAACTACAATTTACTTTTCAATCATACACACACACACCAGCTATTAGGCCACAATCTGCTATCAAGTGGCTTAAACTATTACACTTGGAATACCATAAGGTCTTCATAGTAGATTTGCAAGTACCATTTAATGATTTATTGATGTTATCCTTTATCTTAGGGCTTCTTTCCATCATCCTCATCTAAATTCTCCTTGTCTCACTATTGCTATCATCTTTTGGGTTTGTATCCATATCAAAGTCACTGCCCTAAGACTTTCAACCTTTTTAACGGGATTCAAAAGATTTCTTGGCTTTTTTACTCATCACATCTATTTTTAATAACACCCTAAAGACATGTAACCAGTAATGCACGAAGAACCAACCATCAAAGTTTGTTCCATTGTTAGTAGCTAGAGCCACAGCAAAGTGTGAGAAAAACCCAAAACATATATAGAATACTATATTTTTCCAATAGGCTTAGTACTGGTAATCTTGTGAAGAAAAATGTATGTGTATGTCTATATGGAATTATTGTGTGATTTTTAATGTGTGCTCACTTTGTGACTATGCTAAAAGAGGATTTCAGAAACACTAAACAATACATAATGGCATCATGAATTTTAATTTTCTTTGCGGTTTATGCTCAGATTGCATATTATGGCACCAAAAAGAGTGCCTGGTGTGGGAGCTTTTGCTCAACCACCAAGACCCTCGGACCACTTATTATTTCAAGTGTTCCAAGCCAAGCACTAATGGCTACCTCTCACATAGCTGATGCACCATCCATATCTACAGGTGTAATGAGCTTACCTCCATGCCGATCGAGTTACCTCCTCTCCTGCGCACTCTGGTAGCTCCACGATCCAAGTGCAAGCTTCAAGCAAGCTCCATCCTCAAGCTCCACACTCCAAGCTCCATAGCCGCGAGCAAGACAAGAGAAGAGAAGAGAAGAAGAAGAGAGGAGGAGATGGAGAGCTTCTCCTCCTCGGTCCCTCACCCTCATACACTCACTCCCTCACACTCTCACGCTCCCTCTCTTAAGCACAAGCTCAAGCAAGCAAGCAAGAAGAAGAAGAAGAAGAAGAAGAAGAAGAAGAAGAAGAAGAAGAAGAAGAAGAAGAAGAAGAAGAAGAGAGCCACTTTTGGCCATACACAAGAATGAGCTTCTCATTCACTTTTCAACTTTATATACAAAACCCTAGATCCCTTTTGGGCGGTCATCCCCTTATCCCCTTTTTTACATGGCCGACCGTATAACAGGCTAAAATAGGGAAAAGAAGGGCAAGAAATAAAATTTTGAGTTAAATGTTAGTAAGGGAAGCAAGATTAAGGTGAATGTAGGCCTGGACAGGGTGATAAGGGGCCAAGAGTGGCAAGAAAGGCCACATTGTGCATTGCAAGGTCTTAGGAGAGCAGGAGAGAGGAAGAAAGCTTTGTTGAGTGGATCCGCTTCGATCTGGCCATCCGAGTGTTATTTGCCTAGCCTAGGTAATTCCACACATTCCACTACATGAGTAGGTTGGATCTTGAGCTGCTTGACCAGTACGACGGCATCCATTGCTCGGCATGATGAATTTTTTGAAGTCCGGCAAAAAACCGTGTCACACTCGGCCAGTCCGAGTGACCGCGATTCTGGGCTGAGTCCCAAAATTGGCTCTCGGCCCTGCCGACTCAGCCCAACCACTTGACTCGGCCCACCTAACTCGGCCCTCGGCCCACTCGACCACTCGGCCCTCGGACAATCAGACTTAGCCTGGCCAAATTTGACATTCGGACCATGCCCTTTTTACTCAGCTCTCGGACGGGCCGAATAGGGCATTCGGCCCCTGCAATTCGGACCTGTTGGGCCGAATTTGGATTTTTTCAAATTTTAACCTGTAGACCCTGAAACTAATCGAGAGACCGTATAGAGCCGAAAACATATCATAGATCGATCATTGGGCTGAAACTTAGAGCAAGTAATCCAAATTTTGGCTATAAACGGTCCTCCAAATTGCATATGGTGTTTACCGTAACGACCTTGCGGGCTGAGGGGGACTGCCCCCCCGGACCCCCACAGAGGGGGTTGCCCCCTCCGTACCTCCCCCGAGTAGGTTGGAGAGAAAACGCACGCCGTGACAAGTCCCCCAAATTGGACCCTAGTGATAATGGCTCTACACGAGCATGGATTCTCACTTGCAAAAGAGCAACCAAAAGCCCGTACCCGAATAGAGACAAACAGAGACCCTAGAACCTCAATGGGCCAATCTAGCCTACAAGGGAAAAAAGGCCATACAGCAAAAACACGTATGTATTGCATTCGGACTGCATCTAGTCAAAAAGCGAAAAGTAACAACATCAAGCTATAACTGCAAGGGTGACTAGATATGATAGTCCTAACAATAGATGCACCTTGAATAGCACTGCACAGACGATCCAAGACATCAGTGGTGAATCCACATCTGGTCGTGCAGTTGGGGACCCAAGGGCATTTGTCAGAAGGCTTAAATTTACAAGCCAAGACCCGGAAGACGAAGACATAGTACCACCTGCTTATCTTAGGGTCAAACTCACCGCGAAAAGAGAGCATACTATTGATGCTCTGATTGACGAAGGAGTAGATTTTAATATCTTGACCTGTGAGTCATGGACCCTACTAGGCCAACCAGAGCTCACACCGACTAATGCAACTCTTAGCTCTTATGGGGGACACCCACAAGCACTCATAGGGAAGTGCAAAATCCTTGCGACTATTGAAACTGAGAGCTTGCCTATCCTATTTCATGTTCCTCCAAATAATGCTAATTACGGGAAGGAAACCCTCCTAAGAAGACTCTTCAAAAGGGCGGCCAAAGTGTGAGGCCGACTATGTAGCACAAAGGATACACCTGACACTACCGGGTGTGAGGATAGTCACAACCTTTAGCAAGGGTGACCTCATCAAACCTCGAGGGAAAGGCAAGGAAGGTGCTGACATAACAGTCAAGCCTGCTAATGAGAACAAGGACTTGTTGGAAGAGTTGATACAAGCACATGTCAAACAACGAGAACCAGTAAGTGAGGCCATGCCTGAAACAAGAAGGTCAAGAGACAATGCCAAGGATGGGCTTTGGACTCACAAATATCGTAGAAGACCCCAAAAGAAGCCCAAGCCTTATAGACGAAGGCATCAATGGAGGGTCAACACAATGCCACATACGCACGTAGTTGATGGATTTGGGTGCCAAAACCCCCTACTAAACCTCCTTTGTCGACCGAAGTCCAGATCATATCAAGAGCAAAGAAGCATAGGAGGAGATCTAAACGAAAAACCAAGCCTTGAGTCAACAATAGTGGAGTGACCGAGCCCCTCACGGTCGAAATCAAGAAACCAAACGGGACCAATCAGAGGGTAGATCCTCAGCCTTGAATGCTTGACAAGAAGATATTAGATGTAATAATTGAGAATATGCAAAAGTCACTAGTGCCCAAGAAGCCTTTGATTCCCCAAGAGGATAACAGGCATCATAGGCACAATATTGCTCATGGCAAGGTTAAATCCTCAACAAACCAAATGGTAAAATCATCTAACAGTCACAAGAAAATCTTCCAGCCAGTGTCGGAGCCACTTAGGAGTCCCAAGTCTCCTACACCCTCTTTCCCTAAATGAACACAGGAAGCACAACAACAGTCATCAACTGCAGCTGCTCAATCCCAATCTCTATCTCCATCTAAGCTTCCAAATGTCCAAGAGGTGGGACATGAAACCATCCGTAGCTCTCAGCCCAAGGATATGCCTGTGCAACCTAATGTGACTAGATCAACTCATGCTCGATCTACACAAGTGAATGCTCAAAGGGTAACAAAAGACACGACCACTTCCGATCACCCTAGGGACTTGACACTGCAATCTACTAAGCAGTAGCCAGTCCACTAAAATAGCTGCTACTACTTCCAATCAGGGATCACAACAGTCACAGCCCTTGGCCGTGACAATGACCCTTGTGGAACGTGTCCTTAACAGTTCACTTGTGGAGGAGGTGCTGCAACCAGCATCCTTGACAACTCCAGCACTTCCAAAGCACCTAAAGCCTAGGCCTGAGGAGAAACCTCTCAAAGGTGTGGCCAAGGAGATGGTGCATCTGACCAATCAACCTAGCAAGGCTATCCAGTAAGTTGCAGCTACGTCCCATGAGGACATACCAGAGAAAGAGAATGCTGAGGCTAGCCAAGCACATCGACGACTGTCCTAGTTCAGGGTCCTGAGTTGTTAAGTTATGCACCTTCACTGACCAAAAAAGAGAGGAGAAAACAATGAAAACAACAGCAATTACAGGTGGTTGTGCACCCCAAGAACATTGAGACCAAGAGCGCTGGAGAGCTGAGGAATAAAGCATCGAGTCCATCCACCAATGAACCCATTGATGTCTCTCCTAATAGTGGTGAAACCTCAGACACATCCATGTGCTCTGAAAAATCAAAGCAGTCGTTACCATCAACGGTTGCTTGCAACACTCGATCCACCGACAATAGAACTCGCATTGACCAATCAAGAGTACATACAATGCTGTCACAACAGGATGAAAAATTTATACTAGTCACATCCAAGGAGAACCATGATGCAATAACAAAGCCTCAGGAGAAACATGGAAACCCCAAGAGCATAAGCAATCCTAGCGTTGGCCAATCTTGCTCATCTAGGCCTGAGCCCCCAGCTATGCTAAAGCCTAGGCAAACTCCTAGAACCTTGCATGAGATAGCAACCGAGCAAGCCCTCGTTGAACATAGAAGTGTCCCAGAATGCTTAACTGAGTTGGATGCTAAGCTCCAAGTGTTCGCACGTGTCTATGTCCTGGCAGACATGGGCGCATTCCCTAAAGAGCAGCTTGAAGAATACCTATCATTTCCCCTATTTTGGGAAGCGCAAGAACATCTTGACGAGCACTATGACAGGCTCCTACATGAACGCATGCGACTCACCTCTGACGAGGAAGCCAACGAACTACGCTTAATTATAACATTCAATTATGTGCTCTGCTAACCAAATCTCTTAGAGATAGAGCAACTAAAGCGACAATTAGAGGGTCAAGTCAATTTGAAAAATGTTGGTTTGAAAGCCGCGTAGCAATGGCCAACTAGAAGCCCAGAAGTCTCAAAGGAGAGATTGGCCAAATGGTGATCTCAAAGAGACCCAACCTATGTGGCACCAACTTCCTTTCGAGTGCTGACTGCATTCGGGGTACGGACTTAGCCGGAACTAGCCAAGAGAACTCTCTGGGGCTGATAAGGTTCTCACTGAGGAGGAGCTACATGTTGCAAGTAGACTCGAACAAGGTACCATGTTACTTGACGTTGCAAAATACCTGATGTTATTAAGAAGGCTGCCGCGGGTACTGGATGTGTGTGCCACACTCCAGTACAATCCAGAGTTCTACAATTGGTTTTTATCCTCACGAAGTGACTCGGATTCATAAATTTGTACATAAATAAACAATGAATTTTGTGACCCTGTATAGACAATATCAACACACACAAGCAATGATAGTCAAGCACAGGGAGAAGAGTTGGGTTTGACAGGCTAAGCTCCTCAAGTCCTCCTCTCACCACACATTTAGAAGTTGTGTGACCATTCCCGCCCCCAAGTGGAGGGCATGCAACCCTCATTACTGCCATAGGAAGCCCTGAGCAACATCTGTGATGGTGTAGATAGGGTATCGTCCCCTTCTATACACCTTTTCCCCTTTTCGGTCTATCATTCCAAGGATGAGCCCTGCCCCACTCCATGACAACCAGTCCATGCAACTTAGCATAAGCCAAGATCTGCTAATGGGGCTGGAGGCAAAACAAACATCATCATGGGGGGCATCCCTCTACAATAAACACTGCATGCCTCACCTCTCCCTTCCTCATCATATTCGCTTGATAACCCACTGTATAATCCCTTCCATGCGAATAATTTTATCCTGTCTCAAGGCCTAATCCTTGGTTCGCATTTTGCAGGTCCCCCTACGGTAGCCGACATGGAGCACCCAAGCAGCTGGCTTGCAATGACGCTATCCACCGTCAAAGGGAGCATGCGGCACAAGCTCCTCCGTCGGAACACTACGTACCTAGCCTTAAAAGGTATGCAAAGAAACATGGCCCCAAGCGACACCGCCCCGAACGTAGGCCAAAAAATCCCCAGGCCAGGGGAATAGAAGCTGAAGGGAACACACAGGGCATGGCAACACCGGTCATGCGGGCTCCCAACTGACGCTTAGGCACCAAGTGCTTGAAAGAGGAGAGGGTAGCTCGAGACAAGGAAGAATTTGATGCATTGTTCAAAAGTATTATGGAAACAGTTGCGGCCAAGGACTACACCATTCAGGTCCCGGGCGACATCTTCCCTGCCCAACCTCACAGGAGCCCCTCACCAGCAGAGCCTTAGTTGCTCGACCACCCAAACTCTCCCCTCCTCGTACAAATAGAGTAGCCCCATGTTATGTAAAAGGCTTATCAAATGCTACCTGGCCATGACTTTTTGTCTCTAAAGGGTTACGTGCTGACATGTTTCCCCAATTGTACAAACTTTTCATATCTGTGTTTACTATGTTTCACATCTTTAGCAAAATAAAAAGATAATCAAGCGCAAGTGATAAGTATTTAAGTCAACACCATGGAATTCAGATAAGTGATGTCTCCTTGTGTTGCACTGGTTTATTATAGTTGCGGCATGTGCTGTGCATGTACTCTCATGAAGTGACAAGTGGATGCAGGATGATGCATGTCTTTGTGCAAAAGTGTTCAATACCCAAGACACCACAAGACCGCCAACCCCACGAAGAGCCGCGACAAAGCCATGCTGCCAAAAGCAAAAATCACCTTGGTCGATCACCCACATCAAGGCCCAAAGCATGATCATAATCACTTTCTCTTTCTGGGTTACACTCAACACTGGGCACTCACGGCAACTCTTACCTCAGTTGTACCAACATCGCACGTTCCAAAGACGGTTGCAAAATCTCAATTGTATCTCCCCATCTCAACAACTGCTTCTCCAACAACGAGGCTAAGACACAATCATCGTTGTAATATCCATTTCCTGAGCCTTCGAAGCTTGACATTTCCTAACCCATTGAAAGGATGATAGCCTCAATATATTGCAATGGTTGTACTCAGGCAAGTCCACAAAAAAAGAAGAAGAAAGAAAGAAAGAAAGAAAGAAAGAAAGAAAGAAAAAAGAACAATAAAAAGAAAAAAAAAGAAAAAAGAAAAGAAAAGAACGAAAAAATAAGAAGCACCCACGATCACAGCACATCACATAGGGGTCCTCAAATTAAGTACATCCAATGACCTTGGTCGGCTGGCTCCGTCCCTAGTCCCTAGCCCTTTACCATCACCCATAATTGTTCAGGGCACATCAAGGGCAGGACATACCTAGGGAGCTTGTCTAGCCTATGGTTAGACCTGTCACCCTGATACATTCACATGATTCCCTCTTGAACTCTGCCTTAATACCATTGCAATCAATTGTGGTAAGCACCGTACGAATGGCCATGAAAAGTACACTGTCCTCATCAAGCAAGTCTAATAGCTCCCAGCTACCAAAAGTGCAGTGTCCCTATGTTCAATTATACTACGTCGTGCAGCCACAACACAAAGGATGTCTCATACACCTTCACGCGTACTTCTTCTCAACATGGACAACTTTGCTTCATCCACACGTTGTTACGAGAAACCAGCCCGTGGTCTTCTAACTACGTAATATCTAAGTATGCACGAGCACTCACATAATATTTGCACCGAAGTATATACATAGTTTGGGTCCTCAAGTGCAGGACAATACTCTCAGCTTGCTTAGAGTTCGACCTGTCTCCCAAACTAATCGAACTATGTCTTGTGCACGATTAGAGAAGACTAGCACTACCCCTAGGGAGAGACCACCTATGAGAGGTTTTCAATTGCAGGTATTGAAGAGTCCAATGAAAGTGTCGTTCGCTCTTCATCGACACCCAACTCTGAATTCTTATCCTTTATCGTCCTGCAAGCCCGCCAAGAATCATCATGTGCAGAATCCCCAACAAACCAACACTTGTACTGGCCATTAGTGCAATCCCCAACAAAGAACAACCCTACTACCAACTCCAACAACCCTACCACCAGCCACCTAGGTCACCAACGTGCCCCCAACGACCTTCCTCCACACCATAGCCAACAATACTCCACGGCAACCACAGGCATCCTTGCCACCCACGTCTTCAGTGCATGCTAAAGCCTATTACCTATGACAGTAAGTGCCATGGGATTGGCACTTGTCTAGGAGGGGGTAATGTTAACCGGTAGACGAACAAGGTGGAAAATCTGGAAAAGGTAAAGCAGAAGACAAAGGCCAAGGCAAAGTGAAACGGAAGACAAAGGCGCACAAGGAAAATCTAGAAACAACGCAAAAAAGTCCTAAATAAGGGAAAAAGGCACACAAGGAAAAGCGCAAGTCAATACTTTTGTGAAAGAGCGCAAGCGCATCATGATTTAATTTAAGGAGCGCCGGGCTCTCACCCATGCAATTTGTAAATGTAGACGGGCGGTGGAAAGGAAGCTAGGAAGATAGAAGGACAATGGAAAAAAGGGCCTAGGCCACGGCCGGCCCTGTAAAAAAGGGATAAGGGGATGACCGCCCAAAAGGGATTTAGGATTTTGTATATAATGTTGAAAAGGGAATGAGAAGCTCATTCTTGTGTGTAGCCAAAAGTGGGTCTCTTCTTGTTCTTCTTCTTCTTCTTACTTGCTTGCTTGAGCTTGTGCTTGAGAGAGGGAGTGTGAGAGTGTGAGGGAGTGAGTGTGTGAGGGTGAGGGATCGAGGAGGAGAAGCTATGGGAGCTTTCCTTCAACCGCCAAGACCCACGGACTGCTTATTGTTTCAAGCGTTCCAAGCGAGCTCTAATGGCTATCTCTCACCTAGCCGACGCGCCGTCGATCCTACGAGTGTAGTGAGCTTACCTTGATGCTTGATTGAGTACCCTCCTCTCTCTTGCACTCCGGTAGCTCCACGATTCTTGATGCTAGCTCAAGCATCCTCAAGCCTCTTCCATCTCCAAGCTCCATCCTCCATAGCCGCGCACGCAAGAGAAGAGAAGAGAAGAGAAGAGAAGAAGGGAAGAGGAGATGGTGAAGAGCTTCAACCTCTTGATCCCTCACTCCCACACACACTCACTCCCTCACACTCTCACACTCCCTCTCTCAAGAGCACACACAAGCAAGAAGGAGAGAAGAAGAGAGGGAGAAGAAGACTCTTTTTGCCACACACCAAAGAATGAGCTTCTCATTCACTTTTCAACTTTATATACAAAGCCCTAAATCCTTTTTAGGCGGTCATCCCCTTTTCCCTTTTTTACATGGCCGGGGCCCTTTTTCCCATTTCCCACCATTCTAATTTATCCTATTCCCAACTAATGAGTACACTTTGCACAGGAGTGAGCCTGCACTCTTTTACAAAGATTCGGGGGCGCTCCCGCATTTTAATGGTATGCCCTTTTACTCTCTCGGGGTGCCTTTTTCTGCTTTTATCCTTCGTCTTTTTTGCTTTTTTTTTTTCATTTTTTGCTCCTCTGTGCTGCGGGAAACACGGTAACATTACCCCCCTCCTAGCCAAGTGCCAGTCCCATGGCACTGCGGTGGGACGTAGTGGCTAGTTAGGTTGGTTGCTAGGTGGAATAGGTAGGTGGATGACACTGCTTTCAAGGTGGTTGGGTGAATGATAGGTGATAGAGTTTAAGGACGATGACCAGGAGAGATTTCGGCATGCTTTAGGCTCCATGAAGATACTCGGCATCTTTCACACTGTTGTGGCGCCCCTTATGTAGCCGGTCGTCCTTCGAGTATGAGAAACGCTTGAAGCAATTAGCAGTCCCTTAGGAGGATGGTATTGGAGGGATTTATTATGGAGAAACCCCCCGAACGCTGTTTGCCTTGAAAATCCGTGGCTTTGATTGAAGATCCTTGTCTTTGAGTTGAAGGTCTTCATCTTTGAGTTGAAGGTCTTCAGGCTTGTGGAATCAATAAGCGATCCGTAGATCTTGAGGCGTTGGATATGCATCTTTGGAAGATGAGGTTCCAAGATCTATGCTAATGGCAGATCTATCCTGGCTTGGTTCAATCATGGTAGCCATTAGTAGCTAGGCAAATGGCTGGACACCGGTACGGGGAAAAAGTTTTGGTCATTAAAGGATGCCGTGGATGATCCTCTTCAGCGGAGTAGCCAGTTCTTGAGACTTGATCATAACCTACAAGAAAAGTTGTGCACTCCCTAGGGGGTGTGTCTGCCTCTCCGTGGAGTGCGTGGTGTCCATGGTAGTGGAACTGGGAGATGGGTCTAGCCTTGGGCAAGCCCTTGGTAATGTCCCACACTTGAGAACCCAGTTAGTGTGTCGTTGGAGGTGCGGTGCAGGTCTTACGGTGACAAGTCTGAAAGTCCTGCCCTTGATGTGCCCTAAGCATGAAGTGGGGAAGGGGCTAGGTAGAACCCTAGGTGCAGTGACGGCGGTGCACGTCGAGGCGAAGGGAGGGGGGTTACAAGCAGATCTTGCGAAGGTCTCACCACTTACCTTTGCTTAATGGTAAAGGCATCCCTTGGCTTTGCTATGCTTTGCTGCTGTCTCTTCTTTCCAGTTCACCCTTTTTTTTTTTTGAATAATAATAATATAAAGAGGCTTATACATGGATACATGTGATACAAGGGCATGACGGGAGTTTACTCCTCGTCATTCGAGTGGCAGGTAGGGGATGGCGGAGGGCGGGGGGCCTTGTTAAGAAATCTATGACTCAACAAGTAGCCTTTGAGGTTGAGGCGGGTTTTAAAAGTGGTGGTGGAAAGGAAGGGGTGGTTGCACTGGGTGAATTTGCTCATATCTTCGAGCAGTTCAACACAGAAGGATGGCAAAAGAGAAGCGTGCATCATGAGGTGAGTCATGGTGCTGCTATCTATGGCATTGGGGTCGAAGTAGAGGGGTGGGAGGTGGCGTTCTTGAGCTGCGGGCTCTTGGTGGACTAGGATCCTAATTAGTCTAAGATAATTACAAGTGGTTATGAAGGCGGGGTCAGGACAGGAGGTGAACTCGCTAAGAAATCTATCTATAGAGCTGTACAAATTAGGGAGGGTAAAGAGAAGGGTGTCCCTATGGGAGGTGCTATTGGTGGTATAGATAATGGGAAAGTCGAACCTATCGTGGATGGACGGATTAAAGTCGACCCCTACCCTTCGAGGATATGGCATGAAAGTGGGGTCGTTTCTCTCAGAAGGGAGGGTGTTACAAAATGCCATCCACACGTCAAGGTTGACGTAAAAAATGCGCCTTCTCCAGGTGGGTTGGCAATTATAGCCTTCCACCGATCTAGGCACTTGGAGGACTTTATCCTGCCAAAATTCGCGTTCCTCGGCCCCCTAAGTAGTTGGGTTGGCCTCTCGCTCCACTAGCCACTTGGCCATGAGCCTTGCACCCGTAGCGATGATGTCATTTACAAGTTGAATGGGCATTACTCTGTTCAAGGTAGCGGGAAACTCAAAGCTCAAGTCGAAGGGGTCGCGGTTACATTCCTACTATTCCCAGATAATCAACTCGACATGGAATTCAGCAGGGGGATCTTGAGGGTGCTGTAGGAGCGGGGCAAGCTGTCATGGAACAGGTCTAACATTCAGCTTTTTCCTTGCCTTCTCTACCATTTCTTTCCTGCAGTTAGCCTGGGCTGCTTTTCTCTCAGCAGACATATCAGGGGGCTGCACTTCCTCTTGTTGTGGCTGAGAGGGTGGTGGGACGTATTCCTCCTCTTGAGGTCCTAGATCAAACTCCAGTTCACCCCCTTCTGCTTGCACGTCTTCTTGTGCCTTCGCCTTTGTCAAACCGAGTTCATCTATTTTCTGCGCCGTTAGGCCTACCTGTGCAAGATATCTTCTTTGCTCCTCCAGGCTCTGCGGTGGGCCTCCTAGCTGCAATGGCATGTGCAGGCCTACTGTTAGAGCTCTGCGTGCAATGGTTAGCTTCTTCTGCAGAGCTGATCATTGGCTTTGTTTCCTTCTGGTTTGGTGGAGTGGAGCAGTGTATTGAGAAAGGTGTGCTGCTGGGCTATCATGGAGAGCTGGGCTGCCTCTGCCTGATTCACAGCCAGCACCCTATCTCCTTTAGCTTTGGCTAGCCGTCGTGCCAAGTCCCGTATGTTGAGAATCAGCAATCACACTCAAACAGCCTCTTTGTATGGAGTCTCAGGGTCAAGGACATGCAGGGTGACTTATCCCATATGCACAATGGTGCCTACTGCAGTTTCCTACTTTCCTATAAAGCATTGTACTTGCTTCCTTTCTTAATGCAATGATAGTACTCTTTTCATTTCAGTAAAGTGTCAATGTCATTGTCCACATACACAAGATTGTGTTTATGAGTCCAAGTCTCAATCTTGGAACCTAATTCACTTGTGTAACAAACAGTGTCCATTCCATCATGAGTCTACATTTCTCCTTCCATCCTCCATAGCTTCCGGTTATGTCATGCTCTAGATCCCACATTTCTAACATGGTATCAGAGCCCAGTTGGGCATGGCATTGCTTCTCCAGCCTCTCTTGATTCTTCTGAACCTCCATCCAGCTCAGTGTCAGTGTATGACTTCTTTTCTCAACTCTACTCTCACTGAAGCTTCCATGGCAGCCATAGCCAGCAGCACCCTGTCACATTGAACTGCTTATATCTCACTCCACAGGTCAAATCTTTTGGAGCTTCCTTCTGGAAAAGTATTCCCCAACTCATAAAGCTTCCCTGTATCACATCAATCCAGGACATTGGACCATCTGGAGCTCAGCATTGTGAAAATCCCCAATCTCTGTTCTATGTCTGCCATAGCCAGACAGGACCTACCTTGCTTGGAGCTTCCATAACTCTTCAACCAGGCCATTTCAGCCCACGATTTCTTCTGGAGAGTTGTTCCTCTGCTCAAGGCGCTTCATCTTGGCACAATAATCAATGACATTAATGCTCCCTGGCTCCAGCATTGCAGAAATTCGACTTCGCTGTCCAGATCTGCGCCGATTCTGTTCGCGGCACCTGCGCGCTACATACTGACCACGATCTACACAATCTCCATGGGGCTTTGGTAGCCCATGACATAAGCTTCCTAGATATGTAAAAAGTTTTGAAAATGATGCACTGTAGCTCCTGCAATAAGCAAAAAACCAGGCCCCTGTCTCAGAAACCCTAATTCCACCATAGCCAAAAGCTTCAAAATCTTGACATTTTTCACTGTTTCTCTCACTGAAGTTATCAACAGTGATTTTAATCACTGAGCAATACTCTCTGAAGTTCATTAAAGTACTGTCACTCAGATCTGAAGACATCAGCATCAAATCAAGAAGGGGAAGATCACTTGGAGTAAAAGACTTTTGCAGATTTGGTATTCATTGACACTCAGTTAGTGCTTTTTAGCACTTGTGTCTCTCAATCAATTCTTCTGTTGCTCAAATCTAATAAAGTCTGAAGTTGATTTGCTACTGTTCCCGTAAATCTAACATGGGCAAAGACTCGCCAAATGCTCGATTCAAAGGAGTCGGATTCCACACTTGGCAAACCCGCATCAAGCTCATCCTGATGAAGAAGGGTCTCTGGGCCATCACAAATGGCAAAGAGAAGAAACCGCGGGACGCGGACCTTGCAACTACTTGGCAAAAGAATGATGACAGAGCCCAGGCCATTATCAAATTGGAGCTAGACGACAGTTATATCCATCATGTGGATAACTGTGAGACCTCACAGGATACATGGAAAAGACTTGACACCCTGTTCGGTGCACAATCTAAATCATCAAAGTATGGTCTCTTGATTGAATTCTTCAGGCTTGAAATGAAGTCCAGCACATCACTTGCCACACATCTCAATTACATGGAAGGACTCCTAACCCAACTTGCAGGAATAAACATTAAAATGGATGAAGATGTTTGCATCGGTGTTCTACTTAAGAGCTTGCCTCCTGAATATAATAACGTATCAACAACTTTAATCAACATGCCAAATCCTGAACTTGTTGATATCCAGGCATCACTGTTAGAAGAAGAAAAGAAGCTAAAAACTAAAGAAGAACCAAGTACCTCTAGAGATGAGCATGCATTATATGTTGGCAACAGGTACAAAGGCAAGAAAGATCAGCTCTTTTGTGACTTCTGCAAAAGGACCGGACACACCGAGAAGTTCTGCCACACAAGAAAGAGATCCCAAAAGGCCTATCTAGTCGCAGTCAAAGAAGAAGAAGAAAATGAAGCAAAGGAAGAAGAAGATGAAGATCACCAGGATCGGAAGGACAAGACTCATCAGTCCTTGTACTCTCATAATTCTGATAGACTGTTTTAATAGCCTTGTATTTTTCCTTGCCCTAATGCTTCCTGCCATAAGCTATGTAAACTCCTTATGTAACTTGGCATTACAGTCCCTGTACACTTTGTGAGGCCCCTGTTACAGCCTCTGGATGTCCACCATGTTTATGGTACCCACACTTAGTTTTTTCTGCGACAGCCTCTGGTGTTTATTGCCATGTCTGTGGTATGCCCACACTTTGCAGGTGGTTCTCATTACAGCCTCTATACACTTTGTGCCTTTTCCTAGTTGTGATTGAGGAGGGGTGTTGAGAATCAGCAATCACACTCAAACAGCCTCTTTGTATGGAGTCTCAGGGTCAAGGACATGCAGGGTGACTTATCCCATATGCACAATGGTGCCTACTGCAGTTTCCTACTTTCCTATAAAGCATTGTACTTGCTTCCTTTCTTAATGCAATGATAGTACTCTTTTCATTTCAGTAAAGTGTCAATGTCATTGTCCACATACACAAGATTGTGTTTATGAGTCCAAGTCTCAATCTTGGAACCTAATTCACTTGTGTAACAAACAGTGTCCATTCCATCATGAGTCTACATTTCTCCTTCCATCCTCCATAGCTTCCGGTTATGTCATGCTCTAGATCCCGCATTTCTAACACCGTATTCTCCCCTCATTGTGATCAGCCCATTCTTTTGCTCTTTTTTCCATATCTTCGAGGCTCTTCCCCTGATGGAGGGTCATAGCCATGAGTTGTTGCTGCTGGGCCTCGAGCTCACGGTGCATGCGGGACTACTCCTGGCATTTATCGGAAATCTGTGCATTGAGCTGGTCCATCTTCACCTGCATCCTTCGCACCTGCTCTTCTCTTAACTGGTCTAGCTCTGCAGCCTCCTATCTGATCTTGTCAAGCTGGTTTTGTGCTTCTAGGTTGACTGCAGAGAGCTGATCGTTCTTACACTGCAGGTGAGCATTGGTCTCCCTTTCCTCGTTGAGACGCTCCATCAAGATTTTTCTCCTTTCTTCCCAAGCAACGTCACGTTCCTTCAGGGCTTTTAATTCCTCTCCATCCTTATTGCTGGCTTCCTCCCTGAGCGCAACGATCTCCCTTTGGTATTTTGTTATCTGCTTTGTTCTCTCCAGCTGGAGAGCGGCTCGTGATTCTCGTTTTGTTGCCAGCTCCTCCACGACTATTCTCCTTTCTTCCCTGGCCCTTTCTAACTGCGAGAGAAACTCCTTAACATATTCGTCGTATTGGCTTGCTGGAGGTGGGGGGTGGGGCATGGTGGTGGTGGTGACAGCATCTTCTGTTTTCTGCCTCTTCAGCTCCGGCCTTGGCTCCAGATCAGCCGTGGCTGTCCTTTTGACTCCTGATGCTGGGGTGGCCATGGCCGCTTCTCTTGCCAGCTCCCGTTCCACCAGGAATTGTAGCCAAGTGACCACGTTGCTCTCATCGACTTTTGGGGTGGAACCTTGGGTGACGGTGGCAGTGGGTGTTGTCATGATAAGAGTGGCTGGCATGGAAGGTATGAAGAGGGGGAGAGTTGGCATCATCGGATCTTTTCCTTTTCCTTCTGCTAGGGGCAGGGGTGTGATTTCCGGCACACTTGTACTGGAACCAGGTGCCTCTGCTCGGTGCGGGCTCTCTGCACCTTCCTCGTCTCTTTTGTGCTGCTCCTCGATGGAGTGATGGGTGGCTAGCTCTATTTCTTCCTCTTCCTTCCTTCTCAGCTCCTCTTCGGTCTTCTTTTCTCTTTCCTCCTCATCCTTGACTGACTCCCTTTGAGCCCTCTCCAGATCTTCCTTTTCTTTCTTCTTTCGCTCCTCTTCCCTTTTTCCATGCAGGGCTTTGGTTCGTTGTACCGCGTGCCTCTGTGGGGTGACCTGGGACTCTCCCTCTTCGTCTGCATCAGTCTCCGTTTCATCTGACAACCTTTGCTGCTCTTCTGTGTGAGGTGGGGATTGTGACAGTGACTCGTCACTTCCTTCGTCACCTCCCTTCTTGTCTTCTCCTTCTCATCCTTGCCCTAGTGCTTCTTGGATGATGGCCGTAAGGACACCTCCAAACGCTATGGTTGCGGCTTTGGAGGATGATGCCTTGCGAGTTGATCGAGATGATGGGGACTCCCCTCCAACGGCTCTTCCTCATGTTGCTAGGGCCTTAGTCTAAGCCTCTATGGTTTTTCTCACAAACCCATTAAGGTTCACCTCATCTAGTGATTGTGCCGCAATGCTGTCGAGTAGAGGTACATTGATTCGGCTCATTATGTTGTTGTACCTCTGGCTTGAGAACAAGGCGTGCACCATTTTTGCCTGCAGCTGGATTTCTGGGTTTGGGATGTCCGCCAGGCTAATCCCATCATTGGTATGGACCTTCACCTTGTCCATTCCCAACATGGCGTAGATGTCTCTTTTCGACTTTCTTTCCACCTTATTCGACAGTCCTAGTGCCCTTTCCACCAACTCGGGGGTCAGCTCGATCTGCACCTGTTTGGTGGCTTCATTGTCGTGTACCGTGATGGTGCCTGTGTTCCTATTGAAGGTGCGCAAGAAATTAGTGCACTGGGTATAGTCCACCCTCCGGCCCACTGTGTCTAGGTACTTCTGCAGGTGGCACTGATCTATGATTTGGCGCACTGCCGGCTCTTCGATGGCCACGTCTTCAAGGTTGAAGACGTGGCAAAACTTCAACTGGTTGAAGGCTCTCGTGTCCATCGTGAGGCCGTATTTCGCTTGCTCCTCCTCCGAGAAGGGGAGCTTGCTCGCTTTGTCCTGGCTTGCCATGATCGCTACCTGCAAGTTCGGCCATTTCCACTTTTAGTGCTTTTTGACAACTAATTTGCTGGAAGAATAAAAGCGTGGCTGATTTTATTGAATATAGCCTTAACTTTTCTTTTCAGACTTTTACCATTACATCTTACACTTGCATTTCATTACATCTTACCCTTGCATTTCAAATTTAACTGACGTTTCATACTTGGTTTACTTTTTAGATTCTACCTTGTTTATTTTTTACATTCCACCTTATTACCCCTTCCCCCTTTGGAACGAGAAGAATCCATCCCAGGATTGGAGGTTGAGAGGCCAAGGGCGTTCAGCATAATGGGCGTTGGTCTATTTGTGCAAGAGCCATGCATAGAAGTTGGGGTTATACTCTAGCTAAGCTTCCCTGTCTAATTCAAATGGGTGGATACCGACATGCATGATGTATGTTAGAACATCAGTTAGGAGATTGCCAGAATCGACCCGACTTGCAATATGGAGCTCTTCCTCTATTAAGAGGCGGTCAAGGTAGGGGTGCCCCTTGATGTGCTCGTCCATGGGTTGGCCACGGAGAGTGGTTAATACTCGATATGAGGTTGGCGCGACATAGGTGGGGTCGTACTCTGCTGTTTTGATTGCGCGGCGTTGCTCAGCGTTGGTCATTATGCGGCACCTCTCAACTTCCCATTGCAGCCTAAGAGTGTACAAATGCTTCAAAAACGTGGAGTTCGTATCGGCGAGCTTGGATAACTCGGTGATTTTCTGATCAGTGATAGCAGAAGTGGTTCGCTGATCGTAGGATGTGATGAGACGTTGCTTAATGGCTTGCTCTTTGGAGATCTCGCTGCTGAGCAACTCAGCAGCAGAGCGAGAAGCTTTTGCAAATGCGAATTCAAAAGTCTCCCACGAGCAAGGCATATTGCGCACATCCGTTGCAAAGGGTTCTTCTAATAGACCCAAGTCCAAACAGTCATAGCTGAGGGCGAGCGACACGAAGGTGGCATCGAGTCGTTTAATGCAGTCCACCACATCATCGCCGGTGTTCTCGGCAAGATCAGCGGCTAGTGCTAGAAATGATTTTCGTTCATAGGAGGGCGCAAGGCCGACGGGCGGTCGAGGTTTGCTAGAACTAGAGGCCTTGACAATACATAATTGCGGTTGGGAGTTTCCTTGAGCCTGAGTCGGGCTGTTTGGAAGATGGGTGGGTTAGGGTCAGTCATAGTAGCTGGGCTGCTGCAATCAGCTTTGCTGTGGAGGGTCGGATTGACTTGGTTAGATGCTGCCACTTGTGACGGTGGCTGTTGCTTGGGCCGATAGGTTTGTGCAACTCTCTTGGGCTAAAGCGTAGATGAGTCGGATGGCTGGGGCTTTGGAGAGCACTGCAGCCTATGGTTTTGAGGTGTTGGGGGACGTGGGCTGATAAAGCTTGAGGGTGGCATATGACTAGTGCCTTTGGCCATGGGGGCCTTAGGGATCCATAGTGAGGCATTTCCCTCATAGTAGCCTTGCGCATGCAAGAGGGCTTTAGGGACCCATCTTTGCTTAATCACGCAGCTCTTCCTGTGATTGCATCTTGGCCTCCTAGGTTTAGAGTTCTGGGTCTTATACGGATAGGCGCATTGATTCCTAGGCGGTTGTTGCGGCTGTTTAGGCACCCATTGAAAGCGAGGCTATTGGGTCTTTGCTTTGATTGTTGCGGGCTGCAGTTTATAGAAGTCGGGGAGTGGAAGCTGCGCACTACCCCCCTCCTTAGTCTTGCCTACGGATGTTTCTATCGGTGGCCTTGCAGACGGTGACGGTGTCGCGCAGCCCTTGCTGAAAGCTGTGACAATGCGCATGTTGCCGATTGCTAGGTGGATGCGCTGCGACTCATAATCAACATTGCAGTGAGTCTGCTTTTTGAAGGTTCGCCCGAGCAGTGACTCCATCCTGGGTCTGTAGCACTGGGCAACATGTAAAAAAGCATTGGAACAGTCTCAGACTCGATAGAAACGGCGACTCTGCACTTGGTGAGAAGTGCATAAGATTGAGCCCCATATGGGCTTAATTTGGCAGTTGTGGGTTGAAGTAGTGGTTTGCCAAGTTGGATCCAATGCTTGTGGGTTAAGACATTAAAGTCTGCTCCCTCATCAATCAAGGCATTGAAAGCGCATGTTTGCTTGGCAGTGACCGTGACACGAAGGTAAGCGGGTTCTACAGCTTCCTCATCATCTTTGTTGATTTCAGTGATTGTGGCTACTCATATTTTGACTGGCGGTTCTAACATTGGTGGCCCATGCAAAGGATAAGTGGGAGGGAAGTACTTCTTGACACGACTGCCATTGAAGAAGCCTATTCCTTCACTGTCTAGGGTCTCAAGATCGACATTGCCGGTTCGGCTGATTGCTCGAACATTGAAGGATCTGAGACCTCTGAATTTCATCTTTTGCTTATGCCCTTTAACTGAGTAGAGGAGCACTAGGTCACCTTGTTCAAACTCGCGCTGCTTGACATGCTTGTCAAACCAGCTCTTGCGTCGGGCTTTCTCGCAGATAAGCGCGTGGGTGGCTAGAAGACGAGTCTCTGATAGGCATTCCAGCTCGACCATGCGTTGCGTCCATGCTTCCTTTCCTTCCCATCGTTCTTGGAGTGCTATTCTTAGGCTAGGGATGAAGAATTCTAATGGTAGAATTGCCTCAGTTCCGTAGGTCAGCCTAAAGGGGGTTGGGCCGACGACCGTTTTATAAGCTGTGCTGTAGGCCCACAAGGCTGCCATCAACTTGTTGTCCCAGTCGCTTCGTGAGGCTGAGACCACTTTAGTCAGGACGTTGATAAGAATTTTGTTAGTCGATTCTTCCTGGCCATTAGCCTGAAGGTAGTATGGTGAGGATTTGTGGTGGATGATGAGAAAGGGGGATAGGAGATGTGCTATCACTTCGTTGATGAAGTGAGTGCCTTAGTCGCTAACCAGTTCGATCGGGCAACCAAAGCGCGAGATCACTTGCTCCCATAAGAACTTGGCAGTTGTCCTAGCGTCGTTTTTTCATGTGGCTCTTGCCTGTATCCATTTCGTGAGGTAATCGGTGGCCACCACGATGTACTTGGCTTGTGAGTACTGTGCCGCAGGACTGATGGGTCCTATGAAGTCAATTCTCCATTTTTCGAAGGGTTGGCTAGCAATGATTGGGGTTAACTCCATTTGATCTTTACAAATCGGGACTTTTGTCTATTGGCACTCGTCACAATGCTTGAGAATGGCGTGGCATCGCGGAAATGTGTGGGCCACCATAGTTGAGATTGCAGCACCTTCCGTGCTGTCATATCTCCGCTAAAGTGTCCTCTCGTGATGCCGCTGTGCGCCTCCGAGAGCACATCGTGCATCTCATGCTCACACACGCACCTACGCAGCAATCCGTCTTGCCCCAGCCTATAGAGTTGGCCTGTAATCAGCTGGTAGGGCTGGATCTTCAGGATCAAGCACCTAAGCCATGCCTTTTCTATTGGTCGCTCAGGTAGTCCGTGCTGCTCGAGCATTTGGACTATGTCGTCTACCCAGTATGGCATTAGATCAGCCTTAAATAGATCTCTCTCGCTGGATAGGTGGAATAAGTGGGCGTCAGGTAACTCGTCAACAATGCCTTGTCTAGCGGCTTCTCCTGTGAGGATGCGTGACATGTGATCAGCCATGTAATGCTGTTTTCCCTTTCGTACTACCACAGAGAAATTGAACTCTAGGAGCAGAAGGAGCCATCAAGCTATGCATCCTGTAGCACAAGGTTTGTTTGCTAAATAGAGCAGGGCTTGATGGTCCACAAAGAAGGTAAAGGGTGTGGCCAATCGATAATGCCGGAATTTCTTCACGGCGAACACCATGGCTAATCCCTCCCTTTCTGTTGTCGAGTAATTCATCTCTGTCTCAGTGAGTTGTCTGCTAGCAAAGCTCACTGGGTAATCTAAGTTATGCTCACCAGGTTGGCACAACACTGCCTCCATGGCAAACTTAGAAGTATCGATGTGCACATGGAAGGTAATGGTCCGATCTGGGGCTCGCAAAATTGGTGCTGTTGTTAGAGCCTTTTTCAATTCTTCGTATGCTCGTTGACATGCCTCGGTCCACTCGAAGACAATCAGCAGCTTATACAATGGTCTGGCAATCAACGCACAGTTCAGCACAAACTACCGATAGTATCCTGTATGGCCTAAGAAGCATTGAACTCCCTTGTAATTAATTAGGGGTGGAAGGTCAACAATAACCCTGACCTTCAAGAAGTCAGTGGCAATGCCGTTCTTCGACACCACGTGTCCTAAGATGCATCCATGCTTTACCCAAAATTGACACTTCAAGGGGTTCAAGGAGAGATGATATAAGCGGCATCGTTCAAAGACTGTGAGGAGTTTGTCCAAGTGTTCGATCCAGGTTGAATGGACACACAGGTCGTCGACAAAGACCTCTAACTCCTTGCGAAGCATGTCCTTAAAGATGGTACACATGAGGTGTTGGAAAGTGACAGGGGCATTGGTCAACCCAAAGGGCATGACTATGTATGCAAAGACACCCCACTCCGTGGCAAAGGCGCTGTCTGCAAGATGCACTTGCACCTGGTTGTACCCTGAGAAGCCATCCAAAAAACTGTAGGCTTCCTTGCCTGCCACCCTCTCAAGCATGTGCTTGGTGTACGGCAAGGGATAGTTGTCTCTCTTTGTAGCAGCGTTCACCTTCTTGTAATTGATGCACACTCAGATTTTGCCGTTCTTCTTCATCACAATGACTATGGGTGATACCCAGTCTGTGTGCTCAATCTCGTAAATGAATCCAGCTCTCATCAGCTTGTCAATTTCCTCTTTGACAGCATGAGCGCGTTTTGGATTCATAGGGTACCGTTGCTGCTTGACCGGCGTTGCGTCTGTCGTCATGGGTACGTTGTGAGTCACAACACTCGGATCTACCCCCCATAGCTCTTCTAAGGACCAGGCAAACACGTCTATGTACTCCTACAAGAGAGCGACAAGACTCATTTCTTCTTTACCAGTCGAGTCATCAGCAATGAACACTGGTCGGGGTGTTTCCCCTTCCTGGGCTAGGTCTACCTCCTTGACCTTGGCTGGTCCTTCGATTGGTTCGCTCGTCTGCCCTTGACGTTTGGCACCTAACAGGACTACCACCCTATCCCCTTTTTTGAATTTCGTGAAGCGTTTAGGGAGGTCCTGCGGCTTCCGCTGTTCTTCTGATCTTGTATCCCTGGGGTGCTTTGCCTTATCCTGCCTTAACCGTCTGCACCTCACGTGGATGGGTAAGTCCCCCTTGGTGCGTCTGGTCATGGGCGGCCTAAGGATCTCTGGGTCACTATCCGAAGTAACCTCTGATTCAGAGTCAAACCCTCCATCTTCGCTAGAAGAGGTGGTTTTCCTTGGTGGCCGCAGTTTAGATGGTGATTTGGTCCTAAGTATTGACGTCGTTCCTGGCCGGGCTAGGCCCGCTTGCTCAAGGTCTATGGCTCCTATGCATTCCAACCAAGCACGATCACATTCCATGCGCATGACTCCTTGCTCTATTCTAAGGGCCTGCCTTTTCTGCGGCTTGGCATCTGCTCATATCTACTCAATTTCTTGTCCCTCAGTGTTGTATTCTATGGTATCTACTTCACCCTCGCTCTCATCACTGAAGGATTGGTAGTCTTCGTATTCATCGCTGGAATCTTTGTCATTCGATTGCTCGTCGTCTCCTAGGGCTTGGTATGCCTCGTGTCGTTGGTCAGGAACCAGGGCCCAGTTATACATGAGGTTTAACTCGTGCACCCTGGTCCATTGCCACTTGGAATCCTCTAAGAGATCCTGGAGTGGTTTGAAGTTTGCACAGCTGGATTGCCAGCTAGCTGGTCCGTTAGGTATTCCAGTACCCCTTGGAGTTCCCTTTTGTTGGATGGTACTTGGAAGGTGACAGGATGGTACTTGGAAGGTGCATCTCAAAGCCTTCCCAAAAGGCATTGACGTGCAAGGATTTAGGCACGGAGTGCAGCATCAAACTTGGCAATTGCATTTCTACATCCTGGTCTCGAGGATTTGCCGTGACCTGCTCTTGTGATCCTTCGACCCACTGCTTAAGGTCTTGCCATAGGGTAGGATGCTGCTTAAGTAGATCTCCCAGGCTAAGTGTTACAGGGGTGGTCACTAGCATGGTTAGGAGATCGTTAGATACTCGTCCTTCCTCCAGCCTAGACTATCCGAGCCAATGGCCGCGGTTGATCTGCGGCTCTGTGGCGTCTAGGCTTGGTCTTAGCGGCGCTGCTTGCCGCATAGTTGCTTCTGCCGACTTAGGTTGAAGCACTGATATTGGCATGCTTATGCTGGAGAGATCATCGATCTCGTCCTCTATGATGGGCTCAGCGTCTTTGAGATGTTGTTGAGCCTCCCTCACCCATTCCTTCACCTTTTCTATGGCCTCTAATTGTCGCTTCGGATGCGGGTATTTCCCTACCTTAGCGCTTCCTTTTTCGGCTATCTTAGGGGCTGAAGTCTCTGCCTCCACGTTTGAGACCTTCTTTCCCGTAGGTAGAGTCGTAGCACTCTCGGTCTTTAGTGCGACCTTAGCTTTCGATCTCTTCTTTTTCCGCCTGCGGCTCTTCTTTCCTATCGAGGTTGCGTCAAGTTTTCTAGGTCCTGGCAGAGAGATACTGGCCTGCTTCGTTTGGGCTCGGGTCATAACCCACAAGTGAATAGGCGTGGCCTCCCCATCAGGGTTTTCGACACCATACAGTCCCAATGGGACGGATGGCAAGTTGGCTGAGCTAGAGGACGGCTTTCGCTTAGGGCAGTCTATGAAACGATGGGTGATTCCGCACTCTGCGCACCTTTGGTCAGTCTTGTCCCTATTTTGCTGCTCTCTTTTAGGGCAGCGTGATGAGACATGACCGGGGTGTCCGCAAGTCCAACAAGTGACTGGATCCTCCGGCTGCCCTCCTAGGCCTCTACCTCATCCTCGTCCTAACGCCATCACTGGCACGGGTCGATAATCCATGAGGACCGCGTTGCCCTCGTCGTCGTGCGAGACGTAAGGGTATATGTAGGTCTCTTCATCATTCGGCTCCTCCACGTAGTGTACTGGAGCGTCGCTCGATGGGTGGGTCACATAAGGACCAGGCGGTCTAGGAATGCCCGTAGGATTTATGTCCATTCTAGGGACGGCTGGTTTCATAGCGTTAGGCACGGGAAGAGCCAATGGGGCTCCCCTTCCGAAGAATGGTTGCGGCCTGTTAGCTAGATAAGGCTGGCCGTAAGGTTGCGAGTATGGAAGTCTTCTTGGTAATCTACAATGTGTGACATCATGGCCAAACCTACCGCAGTTAGCGCAAGGTCTTGACCTAGGGTCTTGACATTCGGCCGGCAAGTGGTTTCCGCCACAGTACATGCATTGGATGTGCGGGTGCGTTGGTCGTCTCAACATGTCTTGCAACTTGGCTAATTCCATCTTGACCTTAGCCAAGCCTTGGTCCGTCTCGGTGGCCTTCCCCTTATCTTGGGATAATGGGATGGACCGCTCACTAGAGGCTGACATTCTCTCTGAGCTTCGCGAGTTGGGGTCTTTGAGATTTGAGCTTCTAGAGCTCTGCTCTTTCAACTAGTCATCGACTCTGATGGCTTCCTCAAACACTCTAGCCACCACGTCCCCCTGTAAGCTTGAATTGCCTGCCAAAGCCTTATATAACTCCTCGTCCCGAATTCCGCTGATGAATACAGTCGAAACTGCTCTATCAGTCGGTCGCTCGCCTAGAGGGATTCTCTTAAAGAGACTCCTCACATGGGTCACGTAGTCGTAGATGTCCTCCTTCTCTTTCTGCTTGACGTTCATCAAGTGCACTAGCAGATTATCAGAGTATCCGGGCTCAGCGAATCTCTTGACGAAGAGATCCTTGAGATTATTGAAGTTGGCTCATTCTACGGCATCCAGGCTTGTATACCACATCCTACCCTTGTCGTCGAGGCAAAGCCCGAATGCTTGCGAACGTTGAGTTTGGTCGTTGAGGCCGTTGGCTTCACAGACTTGCTCAAATTGCTCAACAAAGTTGTAGGGGTCGTCATGAGGTTGGTACTTATCGAGTTGCTTGGCAACAATTGGTATTTTGGCCTGGCTTTTTGAGCCCTGGTTTGCCCCTAATCCTACAAGCAGAGACGTTGCTAGTGCGGTGGCACTCTGCTCTACTGTGGTGTTATCGAGCAACCATTTCATGAGGAGCTCGCTCAATGTCAAGTCTCCCTCTAGTGCTCTCTCATGGTCTGTTCTGTTTCGGCCAGCCAAGTTCAGCACTCGCTGCACCCCATGCAGCTCTATGCTTTGCCTTTGGTTCCTAGCCTGCTGATCCCAATTATACTCAACTATTCCCTGCAGTGCCTTGCGGGCTAGCCTTCTCTCCTCCTCTAGGTCTGCAATGATTGCATCTGCCGTCCTGCCGCAGTGCTCGTACCGGGCGTGCGTGTCGTAGCTGCTCACCAGCTGCTGCTGCTGAATAGCATCTGGGAATATGTTCAAATCAAGTTCCTCACTAGACCGATGGTCTGAGCTTTCTTCCGTCATGGTCTAATTCTTGCGCTCCACTACATTGTCGATCAGGTTGAATGGTCTTGACAGATCCTTGCTTGGTCCTACTCTGTGCTTGACGGTTTGTCTATATCTTGGGTTCTCTCCTATTGGTGGGTTCCTTGAGTGGTTTATCTGAGTGAGTACCTTTGGTTATTGAATACAAACCTCAATTTATGGTCACTCGGTGAGTGTATCGTTTCTCGTGCACTTGTGCCCAATCAGGCTTTCAGCTTTCTTAAGTGTACTCTAAGTGCGGAAATTCAATGTGAGTGTTGCAAGAGATTCCTCGGCGTCTTACACACTCTCACTTGTTTCCGGCCTGATAGGCTTCGTTGCTCAAGTCCTGGCCATTCTAGCGGGTTCTAGGGTCTGCGCTGCTTCTTGCCGTTCACTAGGGGGGTCGATCACAGGTCCTCCTATTGGATTTCCATTCTCGACACGTTAGGTCACTGGGGAGTGCTCCAGCACTGTCCCCCTGTCCCTTGGTCTTGACTCCTACGTCAGGAACTGCCTACAAGGCGTTCGCCATGTTGTCTTGGAGCGGGTTGCGCTTCCAGTCGCTCGTGCGGGTCAATTTTTGATGTTTTCCCCTCTTCTTCTTTTTTTTTTGCCTAAGGTGTGTCCGACTCTGGGAATCGGATGTCCGATTTACCAGTGGTCCGATTCTAGTGGTCCGATTTACCAGTGGTCCGATTCTAGGAATCGGACCTGGTGGGTCCGGAGTTTGAGCCGTCCGAGTCTCAGAATCGGACAGGGGTTAGGTGTCCGATTTTCGAAAATCGGACAAGTGGTCCGATCGAACTAGGCATGTGGTCCGATTGCTGATGTGTCCTAATTCTGAGTCCGATTTCCTTGATCGGACAATCAGACAAGTAGTCCGATCGGACGGGCTTGGTCTGAGTGTCTGAGTCGGATGGGTTGGTCCCCGATCGGACGGTTGTCTGAGCGTCCAATTCTCAAAATCGGACGTCCGATTCTGAGAATCGGACATTGAACCGGGTGTCCGATTCCACCGACCCGAACGCACTTTCGAGCACAAATTCGTTTGAAATCTCAAGACATCGATGATTATAGACTATAAAATTCACCAGGAATGATGTTGGAGTGATGGGGGAGAGATCTATATACTTGGGGATCGCCGATAGCAATGTCACTCCTTGCCCTGATCGATCGAACGGTCGCCCAAGCTCTCTCTCTCTCTCTCTCTCTCTCTCACTCACTCTCAGCTGGTTGAAAATGAGGATTCCCTTGCCCTTCAAGAACTTATAACCCTGCTGGACATTCCCCAGATGTTACAGATCACTCTCCTTGCGATTCCTACACATTCAAATGCGCATTTCCTCCATTTTCCCCATGTTTTCCCCGATTTTCTCCCTGTTTTACAGCAGCAAACCCTATGCCTCTCGGGTGTGATTTCCTACTGTTAACCTACTCTAAACAAAACACAAATCGAAAGCAAAAAACTGAACTAATTTCTCCATGTTTTCCAATCATCAAACAACCAGAATATCCCAAAATACTTACCTGCTTTGAAGATCAAAAACACCCAAACTTCCTACCTATCTCAAGCTCCGTTTCGGGGATGAATACCCTACTTTGATGCTCGATATGAGGCACGCAAGTGCTCAAGTCTTGAATCCGTTGGTCCCGGCAACGGAACCAAAATTTGGGAGCTTTCGCTTAACCGCCAAGACCCACGGACCGGTTATTGTTTCAAGTGTTCCAAGCGAGCTCTAATGGCTATCTCTCACCTAGCTAATGCACCGTCGATCTTGCGAGTGTAGTGAGCTTACCTTGATGCTTGATCGAGTACCCTCCTCTCTCTTGCACTCCGATAGCTCCACGATTCTTGATGCTAGCTCAAGCATCCTCAAGCCTCCTCCTCTCCAAGCTCCATCCTCCATAGCCATGCACGCAAGAGAAGAGAAGAGAAGAGAAGAGAAGAGAAGAGAAGAAGGGAAGAGGAGATGCTGAAGAGCTTCACCCTCTTGATCCCTCACTCCCACACACACTCACTCCCTCACCCTCTCACACTCCCTCTCTCAAGAGCACACACAAGCAAGAAGGAGAGAAGAAGAGAGGAAGAAGAAGACTCTTTTTGCCACACACCAAAGAATGAGCTTCTCATTCACTTTTCAACTTTATATACAAAGCCCTAAATCCTTTTTGGGCGGTCATCCCCTTTTCCCTTTTTTACATGGCCGGCCGTAGCCTAGGCCCTTTTTCCCATTTTCCACCATTCTAATTTATCCTATTCCCAACTAATGCATACACTTTGCACAGGAGTGAGCCTGGCACTCTTTTACAAAGATTCGGGGGCGCTCCCACATCTTAATGGTGCGCCCTTTTACTCTTTTGTTGTCTCGGGGTGACATCGAGGCTTTCTGAGGGTTGTGCCTGAACATTTAAATTTTTCAGGGTCTGGTTACCAGTCAAGGCGCCTTTTTCTGCTTTTATCATGCGCCTTTTTTGCTATTTCTTTTTTTTTCATTTTCCGCTCCTCTGTGCTGCGGGAAACACGGTAACAGAAGCTCTCCATCTTCTCCTCTCTTCTTCTCTTCTCTTCTCTTCTCTTGTCTTGCTTCGCGGAAATGGAGCTCGGAGCTTGGAGCTTGAGGATGGAGCTTGCTTGAAGCTTGCACTTGGATTGTGGAGCTACTGGAGAGCGCAGGAGAGGAGGTAACTCGACCGCACGGAGGTAAGCTCACTAGACCCATAGATATAAATGGCACATTGACTATGTGAGAGGTAGCCATTAGTGCTCGGCTTGGAACGCTTAAAACAATAAGCGGTCCGTGGGTCTTGGCGGTTGAGCGAAAGCTCTCACACTAGGCCATTTTTCCCATTGTCCTTCTATCCTTTTAGCTTCCTTTCCACCGCTCATCTACACTTACAAATTGCACGGGTGAGAGCCCGATGCTCCTTAAATTAAATCATGATGCGCTTGCGCTCTTTCACAAAAGTATTGACTTGCACTTTTCCTTGTGCGCATTTTTCCCTTATTTAGGACTTTTCTGCGCTTCTTATGTTTCTAGATTTTTCTTGGTACGCCTTTGTCTTCCATTTCACTTTGCCTTGGCGTTTGTCTTTTGCTTTAGCTTTTCCAGATTTTCCACCTTTTTAGTCTACCGGTTAATATTACCCCCTCCTAGACGAGTGCCACTCCCATGGCGCTCACCGTCGTAGGTAATAGGCTTTAGCATGCACCGAAGACATGGGTGGCAAGGATGCTTGTGGTTGCCTTGGAGGAGTGTTGGTGGTGGTGTGAAGGAAGGCTATTGGGGGCACGTTGGTGGCCTAGGTGGCTGGTGGTAGGGTTGTTGGAGTTGGTGGTAGGGCTGTTCTTTGTTGGGGATTGCACTAATGGCCAGCACAAGTGTTGGTTTGTTGGGGACTCTGCATATGATGATTCTTGGCGGGCTTGCAGGATGATAAAGGATAGGAATTCAGAATTGGGTGTCGATGAAGAGCGAACAACACTTTCGTTGGACTCTTCAATACCTACAATTGAAAACCTCTCATAGGTGGTCTCTCCCTAGGGGTAGTGCTAGTCTTCTCTATTGTGCACAAGACATAGTTCGATTAGTTTGGGAGACAGGTCGAACTCTAAGCAAGCTGAGAGTATTGTCCTGCACTTGAGGACCCAAACTGTGTATATATTTCAGTGCAGATATTATGTGAGTACTCGTGCATACTTAGATATTACGTAGTTAGAAGACTGTGTCAAGATTGTGGGAGAGAAGGAAGGAGTCTCGCTTGAAGCTTTCTTGCTTGCACAATGGGGGAAGACACACAAGGGTGGAGGCTGAAAACAGTTTTCCTCTTCTTAGTTGTGTAAGCCAAAAGAACTCAAGTACAAAGAAATAGAAGAACCCTATATATGGGTCTCAAACCAAACTCAACTAACTAAGGTGGCATACTAACTGAGCCACGAACTAGAGTAGATAAGGATAGCTATCATGTAGCTATTATTCATGGGCGGTGTACCAACCGCGTCTGCAACTGACAAGTCGGTGACATAAATATACAATGGTCACCCTGGCGTATCACGAGTGGAGCTCGATATCTCAACACTCCCCCTCGAGCTCAATCCCAATTCCTGCACACCAAGCAGGTCTCTGAACTTGTGCAGCTTCTCTGCGCCCAATGCCTTCGTGAATATGTCAGCTACCTGATCCTCTGTGCTGACATAAACTAGATCAATAAGACCTAGTAAAACCCTCTCTCGCACATAGTGATAATGCACCTCAATGTGCTTTGTTCTAGCATGATAGACTGGGTTATTTGCCAAGTGTATACTACTCATGTTGTCACAATAAATGACAACTGGCCCATCTGTAGACTGATGCATATCATAAAGTAGCTTATGCAACCAAGCTACCTCACATGCAGCCATTGCTGCACCCCTGTACTCAGCCTCTGTGCTCGACAAGGCAACTGTAGGCTGTTTCTTGCTGCTCCAAGTGACTGCAGCACTCCCAAAAGAGAATACATATCCACTGGTAGATCGTCTATCAGAAATACTACCAGCCCAATCAGCATCAGTGTATCCATGCAACTGTATCTGAACCCTAGTCTCATAAAATAGTCCATACTGCAATGTGGACTTCACATACCTAAGTATGCGTCTAGCCGCATCCAAATGTGGTTTCCTTGGAGCCTGCATAAACTGACTTACCAATCCAACAGCATAGCTCAAATCTGGCCTGGTAATAGTCATATAAATCAAACTTCCTACTATGCGTCTGTACATAGTAGGGTCTTCTAGAAGCTCACCTGCATCTGTGCTCAGCTTCACATTTTGCTCCAAAGGAACTGAAATAGGCTTACAGCCTGTCATCCCATATTTGAACAGCATGTCCAATCCATACTGCCTCTGCAAGAGCTGTATCCCACTTGGTGATCTAATCACCTCAATGCCCAAGAAATAACGCAGCTCTCCCAAATCCTTCATCTCAAACTTCTGCTTCAATAGCATTTTCACATGAAGGATATCTTCATCACTGTCACCTGTCATAATCAAATCATCAACATAAATGACAAGCAGCATAATACCTTTCTCTGTTTTTCTCACATAAAGTGAGAAATCTGCCTTGGAAATCTGAAAGCCAATAGTGACAAGATACTGTCCTATCTTGTCAGACCATGCTCTAGGTGCTTGCTTCAAGCCATACAAGGCTTTCTTCAACCTGCAAACAAACTCAGGATGAACAGCATGCACATAACCTGGTGGCTGCTCCATATAGACCTCTTCTTGCAAATCACCATGCAAGAAGGCATTCTTTACATCCATCTGATGTAAAGACCATCCCTTTGATGCAGCCATAGCAATGACTGCTCTTACGGTTGCCATCCTTGCAACCGGACTAAATGTTTCTTCATAGTCAATGCCATATGTTTGTGCATACCCCTTGACTACTAATCTTGCCTTGTATCTGTTCACAGAACCATCAGCATTGTGCTTCACCTTATAAACCCACTTACAGCCAATTGCATTCTTACCTTTAGGCAAAGGTACTAACTCCCATGTAGCATTTGCTTCCAAGGCATCCATTTCTTCATCCATGGCTTTCTCCCATTTTTCTTTTCCCATGGCTTGCTCAAAAGATGTGGGTTCTGGTTCCTGTATCACTTTGACCATATATGCATAGTGAATGGCTGTAAATCCATCATATTTCAGCCTATCCACAGGATACCTAGCTCTCGTAGACCTGCGCAAAGTAGGTTCACTCCCAGGTGCTCTCAAAACATCCCTGGTCTTCCTTACTCCAGGTGTAACAATAGAAGGAATACCCAACTCATCATCAATGCTCTGTTCTGAGCCACTGGATTCACCATCCACATAAGAGTGACATGCATTCACATCAAACATGGGCTGATCAACCTTCTCTTTTCCTTTTCGTGATACCTGCATACCACTATCTGCATTGCTTTGAGAAGATTCTCCTGATCTCAATCTGCCTGTCCATGGCGAAGAATGTGAACCACTGCTAGAGGACGCTCCAGGTCCACTAATATTTTGTGACTGCTGCTGTGAATTCTGTGTAGCATTACCATTTTGTGCATCTTCATCATCAATCACATTTACTGGTTTATACCAGCTACTCATCTCATCAAAAACAACATCTCTGCTCACTGTAAACTTACGAGTAGAAGGGTTATAGCATCTATACCCTTTTTGCTGCAGAGAGTAACCAATAAAGATGCACTTCTCAGCTTTTGGATCCAACTTGGATCTCAGCTCATCTGGCACATGTACATAGGCAATGCAACCAAAAATTTTCAAATGAGAAATATCTGGTTTCCTACCAGTATACCTCTCCTCTGGAGTCATTCCATGTATTGCTGCAGTGGGAGTCCTGTTCATTATGTAGACTGCTGTAGCAACTGCTTCAGCCCAATAAAAATCTGGCAAGTCTTTTTCATTGAGCATGGCACGAGATACCTCTCCAATATGCCTGTTTTTCCTTTCTGCAATTCCATTCTGTTGTGGGGTATAACTGCATGAATATTGCTGCTTTATGCCATGCTCCTGCAGGAACCTTGCAAACTCATTTGAGAGGTACTCTCCCCCTCCATCTGACCTTAGGCATTTTATTTGCAGACCTGTTTCTTTTTCAGCCATAGCTTTAAGAGTTTTGAAATGCCCAAAAACTTCACTTTTCTTTTTCATAAAATACACCCAAACTTTTCTGCTATAGTCATCAATAAAAGTGACAAAATAATGACAGCCTCCAAGAGATGCAGCTTTAGTAGTCCACACATCAGAGTGGATTAATTCCAATGGCTTCTCACTCTCTTGAACATGTCTAGGAAATGGTTTCCTTGCCTGTTTTCCAAACTGACAGGCTTCACATACCTTATGCATTTCTGCAACCTTGAATTTGGGCAATCCTGCAACAATATTTTGGGCCTGCATTGATTTAAGTCGCTGTACATTAACATGACCAATGCGTTTATGCCAGATATCAATATCTGCAACTACACCGGTCCCATGTGCAAACATTGCTGCACTCAATTCAGACATGTCTGCATCCAATGTAAACATTCTGCCCTTCTTCTTTCCTTTTGCTATCAAGCGACCTTTATTTTTCATATCCTCAACAAAGCATCCATGAGGATTAAATCTGACCTGCAAGCCCTGTTCAACCATTTGACCAACTGAAACCAGATTCTTGGTAATATTCGGGACATGAAATACATCGGACAGGTATTTCTTTTTCCCACCCTGCATAGACAAGGGAATTTTTCCAATCTGCACAATAGGATGTGCAGTATCATCACCAGTCTCCACAAATCCTGGTTTTTCCATTTTCCTTGCATCCTCCATCCATTCTGCATGACCTGTCATGTGGTTTGATGCACCTGAGTCAACATACCATACATCATTGCTTTCTTCTGCACTTGTCATAGAATTGTTCATGTGCTGCACCATGAACAAATGCTCATTTCTGTCATCACCCTGTCTACTAGAAGATGCATAATTCCCTTGTTGCAGTTTTCCATTCATGATGTCATTCTGCTTTTTATAGCAGTCTTTAGCCATATGACCCATTTTACCACAGTAGTAGCATTCAACATTACTGTTTGCATTTTGGCCTCTTTGCCATCCACCACGACCTCTTTGGCTCCCCCTGCCTCTAGAGTTACCACGTCCTCCTCCATAGGACTGGTTTTCTTGAGTTTGCTGCATATTCTGATTTCTGCCACGGCCTCCAAATCGGCCTCCTCTACCTCTGCCTCTACCTCTTCCAGCATTTGAGTAGAAGACAGCTTCTTTTGAAGTTCCTCCTGAAGAAGATGCACCACCATTTCTCTGTTCCTCAGAAATTAGAAGAGCAATCAACTCCTCAAAATCAGTAAATCTTTCACGAACTGAAATGGATGTCCGAAATTGTGCATAATCCTTTCCTAGACCATTCAAGGTCACGGAAACTAAATCATCATCTTCCACTGGCGACCCAATGGAAGCAAGTGCATCTGCAATCTTCTTCACCTTCATGTGGTAGTCGTTGATGCTCATATTTTCTCTTTGCACATTGTGCAACTCTTGCTTGAGCTGCATTTTCCTGGCTTGCGTATTTGTGCTATACATTTTTGACAAAGTATCCCATGCCTCCTTTGGCGTACTTGCATCCTGAATATGCACAATCATAGAGTCTGAAATACTGATAGACAGCCAATACATAACTTTCCTGGCTCTCTCATGCCATGTTTTAAATGCCTGCATTTGTTGTTGATTGGGAACATCAGGAAGAACTGGTTCTTCTTCATTTCCTGCAACAAATTCCCAATATCCTTTTCCCATAAGGAAATTCGTCATTCTAAACTTCCATGCCTGGAAGTTGTTCTTGTCAAGCTTTTCAGTGACAATCTGTGAAAGAGAATCAGACGCCATTACAGAATACTGCAAGAAATTCTGTCACTGCAAAAAACACAGCTTCACCCTCACAAGGGCAAATCTGCAAAACTGGCGAAAGTGGTATTTGACCACACAGTCACTTCCTAGTGACGATTTTGCATAAACAGGAACCAAGGATGATTCTGAAACTCCCAATGTCTCTGCGCACAAGCATACGATGCAATTTCTACAGTAACTTTTCACCGACCTGTAGAACAGTGGTCGCACAGCATAAAACTGAGCCTTTTCTTGAGTGCGTGCAGAAAACTTCCGTCTGCAAAACAGGCCCCGAAATGGCCTCAAATCAAAAAAACAAGGTCGCCAAGGGCTAAAGCCCTATCCCGCAGCATATACTGCCCTCTTGCTTCACCGCGAAGGGCGTCTCAACCTGAGACAATGCACTCCTGCAATTTCCGGCTGTGCTACCTGCAGAGATCTGCTCCCAAAACAGGAAATGAAAGCAACACTGCTCCTCTTACCAGACCACCGCGAGCTTGGCTTGCTTTCTTGAGCTCCTTACCACGAACAAGGCTCTGATACCATGTCAAGATTGTGGGAGAGAAGGAAGGAGTCTCGCTTGAAGCTTTCTTGCTTGCACAATGGGGGAAGACACACAAGGGTGGAGGCTGAAAACAGTTTTCCTCTTCTTAGTTGTGTAAGCCAAAAGAACTCAAGTACAAAGAAATAGAAGAACCCTATATATGGGTCTCAAACCAAACTCAACTAACTAAGGTGGCATACTAACTGAGCCACGAACTAGAGTAGATAAGGATAGCTATCATGTAGCTATTATTCATGGGCGGTGTACCAACCGCGTCTGCAACTGACAAGTCGGTGACATAAATATACAACGGTCACCCTGGCGTATCACGAGTGGAGCTCGATATCTCAACAGACTGCGGGCTGGTTTCTCGTAAGAATGTGTGGATGAAGCAAAGTTGTCCATGTTGAGAAGTACACGTGAAGGTATATGAGACATCCTTTGCGTTCTGACTGCACCACATAGCATAATTGAACACAGGGACACCGCACTTTCGATAGCTGGGAGCTATTGGACTTGCTTGATGAGGACAGTGTACTTTTCATGGCCATTCGTGCGATGCTTACTACAATTGATTGCAATCGTATTAAGGCAGAGTGCAAGAGGGAATCGTGCGAATGGGTTAGGGTGACAGGTCTAACCATAGGCGAGACAAGCTCCCTAGGTATGTCCTGCCCTTGATGTGCCCTGAACAATTGTGGGTGATGGTAAAGGGCTAGGGGACTAGGGACGGAGCCAACCGACCAAGGTCACTGGACATACCTAATTTGAGGACCCCTAGGTGCTATGCTATGATCGTGGGTGCTTCGTATCATTTCGTTCTTTTCCTTTTTTTTCTTTTCTTTTTTCCTTTTCTGTTTTCGTTTTCGTTTCTTTTTCTTGTTCTTTTTTCTTTCTTTCTTTCCTTTTTGTTTTCTTTCTTTCTTTCTTTCTTTCTTTCTTTCTTTTTTTTGGACTTGCCTAAGTACAACCATTGAAATATGTTGAGGCTATCAATCTTTCAATGGGTTGGGAAATGTCAAGCTTCGAAGGCTCAGGAAATGGATATTACAATGATGATTGTGCCCTAGCCTCATTGTTAGAGATGCGATTGTTGAGATGGGGAGAGACACTTGAGATTTTGCAACCTTCTTTAGAACGTGCAATGCTGGTACAATTGAGGTAACATCTGCCGTGAGTGCCCGGCGTAGAGTGTAACCCAGAAAGAGTAAGTGGGTAAGATCATGCTTTGGGCCATGCGACGTGGGCACTTGCAAGGGTAATTTTCGCTTTCAGCAGCATGGCTTTGTCGCGGATCTTTTGTGAGGTTGGTGGTCTTGCAGTGACTTGGGCATTGAACATGTTCGCACGAAGACCTGCATCATCCTGCATCCACTTGTCACTTCATGAGAGTATATGCAAGTCGCATTCATCAAGTACAACGAAGAGATGCAACCATATCAAGATATTACTTTATCGAAATCCTATGATGCTAATTGTGATGCATATTCCGGTGCTTGTTAAAGACGTGGCATATATTAGCAATAGGTAAGGAAAGTATATACAGGTGGGGAGCCTACCCCTTTAACCATTTAAAGACAAAAAGTTATGGTAGGATGGCCTTCGTTAAGCTGCTTATATATCATAGGGGCTACTCTATTTGCACGAGGCGGGGCGAGTTTGGGTGGTCGGGGACTGAGGCTATGCCGATGAGGGGCTCCTGTGAGGCTGGGCAGGGAAGATGTTGGCCGAGACCCGGATGGTGTAGTCCCTAGCTGCAACTGTTTCAAGAATGCTTTTAAACAATGCATCAAATTCCTGCTTGTCTCAAGATGCCCTCTCTTCTTTTGAGCACTTGGTGCCTGAGCGTCTAGTGGGAGCCTACACGGCTAATGTTGCCAGACCTCGTGTGCTCCCTTCAGCCCTCGTCCTCTTGGCTTGGGGAGTTTTCGGCCTGCATCCTGGGTGGTGTCATTTGGGGCCTCTTTTCGGTGCATACATCTTTAAAGTAGGCATGTAGCATTCTGGTGGGGGCTCTAGTGCCTTATGCTCTTTCCGACAACGGAGAGCTTCCTTTCATGCCAGCTGCACTATGCGGTCCATGACTGCTACCATAGGGGGACTTGCAAAATGTGAACCAAGGATTAGGCCCTGAGGCAAGATAAAACTATTCGCATGGAAGGGATTATACAGTGGGTTATCAAGTGCATATGACGAGGAGAGGAGAGGTGAGGCATATAGTGTTTGTTATAGAGGGATGGCTCCCATGATGATGTTTGTTTTGCCTCCATCCATTAGCAAATCTTGGCTTATGCTAAGTTGCGTGGACTGGTTGTCATGGAGTGGGCAAGGCTCATCCTCGGAAGGATAGACCGGAAAGGGGGAAAGGTGTATAAAGGGATGGTACCCCCATCTACACCATCAGAGATGTTGCTCAGGGCTTCCTATGGCGGTAATGAGGGTTGCATGCCCTCCACCTGGAGGCGGGAATGGTCACACGACTTCTAAATGTGTGGTGAGAGGAGGACTTGAGGAGCTTAGCCTATCAAACCCAACTCTTCTCCCTGTGCTTGACTATCATTGCTTGTGTGTGTTGATATTATCTATACAGGGTCACAAAATTCATTGTTTATTTATATACATATTGGCGAATCCATGTCACTTCACGAGGATAAAAGCCAATTGTAGAACTCCGAATTGTACTGGAGTGTGGCACATGCATCCAGTACTCGTGGCAGCTTACTCAATAACGATAGATATTTTGTAACATCGGGTAGCATGGCACCTTGTCCAAGTCTACTAGCAACATGTAACTCCTCCTCAGTGAGAACCTTATCAGCCAGAGAGTTCTCTTGGCTAGTTCCAGCTAAGTCCGTACCCTGAATGGCAATCAGCACACTCGAAAGGAAGTTGGTGCCACATAAGTTCGGTCTCTTTGAGACTGCCATTTGGCCAATCACTCCTATGAGACTGTCATAATCTGGGCTCCTAGTTTGGCCATTGCAACGTGACTTTCAAACCAATGTTTTTCAAATTGACTTCGACCCTCAGATTGTCGCTTTAGTTGCTCTATCTCTAAGAGATTTGGTTGGTAGAGCACATAATTGAATGTTACAGTTAAGCATAGTTTGTTGGCTCCCTTGTCAGAGATGAATCGCAAGCATTCATGCAGGAGCCTGTCATAGTGCTCGTCAAGATGTTCTTGCTCTTCCCAGGATAGGGGAAATGGCAAGTATTCTTCAAGTTGCTCCTTAGGGAATGCGCCCATGTCTGCCAGGACATAGACACGTGCAAACACCTTGAGCTTAGCATCCAACTTAGTTAAGCATTCTGCGACACTTCTATCTTCAACGAGGGCTTGCTCGATTGCTATCTCATGCAAGGTTCTAGGAGTTTTCCTAGGCTTTAGCATAGTTGGGGGCTCAGGCCTAGATGAGCAAGATTGGTCGACGCTAAAATTTCTTATGCTCTCGAGATTTCCATGTTTCTCTTGAGGCTTTGTTGTTGTGTCATGGTTCTCCTTAGATGTGACTGGTATAAATTTGTCACCCTGCTGTGAGAGTGTTATATCCACTCTTGATTGGTCAATACGAGTTCTGTTGTTGGTGGATTGAGTGTTGCAAGCAATAGTTGATGGTAATGGCTGCTTTGATTTTTCAGAACACACGGATGTGTCTGAGGTTTCACCACTATTAGGAGAGACATCAATGGGTTCATTGGTGGATGGTCTCGATGCTTTTTTCCTCAACTCTTCGGCACTCTTGGTTTCAATCTTCTTGGGGGGTCTACAGCCACTTGCAACTGCCGTTGTTGTTTTCATTCTTTTCTCTTCTTTTTCTTAGGCAATTGAGGTGTATCCCTTCAAGACTTGGGACCTTGAACTAGGTCAGTCGTCAATGTGCTTGACTGGGCCTCAGCATTCTCTTTCTTTGGTGTGTCCTCACATGGGACGTAGCTGCAACTTGCTGGATAGCCTTGCTAGGTTGATTGGTAAGATGCGCCATCTCCTTGGCCACATCTCTGAGAGGTTTCTCCTCAGGCCTAGGCTTTAGGTGCTTTGGAAGTGCTGGAGTTGTCAAGGATGCTGGTTGCGGCACCTTCTCCACAGGTGAACTATTAAGGACACGTTCCGCAAGGGTCATTGTCACGGCCAAGGGCTATGACTACTGTGATCCCTGATTGGAAGTAGTAGCAGCTATTTCAGTGGACTAGCTACTGCTAGTAGATTGCAGTGTCAAGTCCCTAGGGTGATCGGAAGTGGTCATATCTTTTGTTTCCCTTTGAGCATTCACTTGTGTAGATCGAGCATGAGTTGATTTAGTCACATTAGGTTGCACAAGCATATACTTGGGCTGAGAGCTACGGATGGTGTCATGTCCCATCTCTTGGACATTTGGAAGCTTAGATGGAGATAGAGATCGGGATTGAGTAGCTGCACTTGATGACTGTTGTTGTGCTTCCTGTGTCCATTTAGGGAAAGAGGGTGTAGGAGACTTGGGACTCCTAACTGGCTCCTTGGAAGATTTGCTCGTGGCTATTAGATGATTTTACCATTTGATTTGTTGAGCATTTAACCTTTCCATGAGCAATGTTGTGCCTATGATACCTATTATCCTCTTGGGGAATCAAAGGCTCCTTGGGCACTAGTGGCTTTTGCGTATCCTAGAAGATTACATCTGATATCTGCTTGTTAAGCATGCTAGGTTGAGGATCTATCCTCTGATTAGTCCCGTTTGGTTTCTTGATTTTGACCGTGAGGGGCTCGATCACTCCAATGTTTTTGACTCGAGACTTGGTTTTTTGTTTAGATCTCCTCCTACGCTTCTTTGCTCTTGATACGATCTGGCCTTCAGTCTTGACAGAGGGGGTTTAGCATGGGGTTTTAGCCTCCAAATCCATCGGTTACCTCGGTAATGCCCTTGAGCACATAGCAATGCTTTGGGTATCCATCGCGGCGTTGTGCTGACCCTCCATTGATGCCTTCGTCTATTAGGATTGGGCTTCTTTTGGGGTCTTCTATGATAATTGTAAGTCCAAAGCCCGTCCTTGGCATTGTCTCCTGACCTTCTTGTTTCAGGCATGGCCTCACTCACTGGTTCTCGTTGTTCAACCTGTGCTTGTATCAACTCTTCCAACAAGTCCTTGCTCTCGTTAGTAGGCTTGACTGTTATATCAGCACATGTTTTTGCTTTTCGCTTTGACTAGATGCAGTCCGAATGCAATACATACGTGTTTTTGTTGTATGGCCTTTTTGCCCTTGTAGGCTAGATTGGCCCATTGAGGTTCTAGGGTCTCTATTTGTCTCTGTTCGGGTATGGGCTTTTGGTTGCTCTTTTACAAGTGAGAATCCATGCTCGTGTAGAGCCATTACTACACTAGGGTCCAATTTGGGGGACCTGTCACGGCGTGCGTTTTCTCTCCAATCTACTTGAGGGAGGTGCGGAGGGGGTTGGGGGTCCAGGGGGGGGGCAATCCCCCCTGGCCCGCAGGGCTGTAACGGTAATGCCATGCGCAATTTGAAGGACCGTTTTAGCCAAGTTTTGAACTACTTGCTCTAGATTTCAGCCCAGTGATAGATCTAGGAGGTGGTTTCGGCTCCATTGTGAGAGTGCGCAATGGAAGAAGAACACGAACACAGAGGAGAGGAGAGAGAAAGCAGGGAATGAAGGAAGAAAGTCTGCACTAACTGAGATGAATGCTGAATACATTGAAATGGACAGAGCAGTCCCTGCACGCAGCCCGGAGCGTCAGTGAGGGCACCAGAACAGACTGGAAGCAATGGCAGCACCAATGTCGGAGACGGAGATGACGGAGACAGTGCTGAACCTGCAGAGTACAATGATGGAATGACTGGGGGGGCTGCTATATATAGCCCCCAAGCCAGTAAACTGACCGACCTGCCAAATCTGGCCGACCTGGCCAGATTTGGTCGACCAGCCAGATCTGGTCGACTTTGGCAAGATTTGGCCGACCTGCCTAGGAAACTGGGCCGACTGCAGAATAATAGCCCAGTATGGGCTGTATGACTCCCAAAGGCTGCAGACTGACAAGGACAACCACTAAACGAACTGACAGAGCTCCTTTGTCTCCTGTCAAACTCTAACAGGAGCTCACAACCAGGAGATGACAGACTGAGAATGATAAAGAGCAGGCTAACACCCCCTCTCAGATCCTGGGAGGGTCTGAAGACCCAAGAACCGCATGTGATGAAGCAAAGAAGCCTGAGGCAAAGGCTTCATAAAGAGATCAGCTGCATTGACCGCCGTAGGACAATAGACCACTACCAGCTCTGAATCCACGATCCGCTCTCGAACACAGTGATACTGAACCTCAATGTGCTTCGTGCGAGCATGAAACACCGGGTTCTTGGCCAGAGCAAGAGCACTCTGGTTATCCACGTGCAGCTCCGTAGGACCAGTCTGGGAAAAGCCAATCTCCGCTAGTAAGCGACGGAGCTAAACTGCCTCCATAGCGGTCGAACATAGGGCCCGATACTCAGCCTCTATAGAAGAAAGTGCCACAGTAGGCTGCTTCTTGCTGCTCCAAGAGACAACACCGGATCCAAGGGTGAAAGCATAACCTGTAGTGGATCGTCTCGAATCCACATCACCTGCCCAATCAGAATCACTCCATCCAAAAAGGGTAATCCCATCTCCATACATGATCCCGAAGGATCGAGTCCCCTGTAAATAGCGAAGAACCCGCAAGGCTACCTGCCAGTGATCCTGGGTAGGAGTCTACATAAAAGAAGACAATAAAGCCATCACAAAAGAGATATCTGACCGAGTGTGAAGCAGCCAGATAAGAGAGTCGACAAGGCACCTGTAACGGGTGGGATCTGGAAGGGGAACTCCAGCTGTCAAAAGCTTGGACTCGGGGTCCATGGGGCATGAGATAGGCCGACACTCAGCCATATCAAACTCCAAAAGAAGCTCGGAGATGTACCTGTGCTGCGAGATAAAAATGCCATGTGCCATCTGATAGATCTCCAGGCCAAGAAAGAAGTGAAGGATCCCTAGATCCGTCATGTCAAACTCCTGCTGAAGAATGGACCGTGTATGCTCCACCTGCTGAGTATCGCTCCCTATAATGATAAGATCATCCACATACAAGATAAGGAACACAGAAAGAGAATCCACAACCCGTAAGTAGGAGCGAGCAAAGCCACTCTGTAGAAAGAAGCGGTCAATCCACTGGTACCAAGCACGAGGAGCCTGCTTCAAGCCATAAAGAGCCTTCAACAGCCTGTAGACATGATCCTCCTTCCCCTGCACAAGAAAACCCGGAGGCTGTGAAACATAAATCTCCTCCTCAAGAATGCCATTCAGAAAAGCAGACATGACGTCCATCTGATAAACAGGCCAACGGTGGTGAGCAGCAAGAGCCAAAAGAACTCGAATGGTGGACATCCTGGCTGTAGGAGCAAAAGTCTCGAAGTAGTCCAAGCCTGCACGCTGTGCAAAACCCTTGGCAACAAGCCTAGCCTTATGCTTGTTCAAGGAGCCATGTGCAAGATACTTGGTCTTAAAGACCCATTTCACACCTATCACCTTCCGTTTCGCGGGACGTGGAACAAGCTCCCACGTATGGTTTCGCTCGATGGAATTGAGCTCGGCCTGCATAGCCTGTCTCCAAATATCCTGTGCAAGAGCCTCCTCCACAGTGGAAGGCTCGGAATCCTGAAGAATCTGTGACATAAGAGCATAGTTCACACATAGTGAACTATCCCGCTGGGCCTGGAAACGTGTTGATCGACGTGGACCTGTAGAAGAAGCAAGAAAGTGAGTAACACCTGAATCCTGCATGAGCCGGCGATACCATAAAGGAATCCTGAGAGACTCCTGCTGCTGTGAGGGAGACCGGGGGGTCTCCGGAACCTGCAAAGCACCCAAATTGGAGAGGGACTCCCCCTCACCGAGTGAAGGTAGATCCTCCGCATCAGAAGAAGGCTGTGTATCCCGTGAAGATCCTGAAGTGGCGGTGGAAGAGCTCGTAGAAGACGGAGTCACATCCACCAAAGGGGAAAGGGAAGCCGAAGGAGGAGGAATAGTGGGGGTGCTAAGGGGTATCCTGGAAGGAAGTGAAGGGAGAGAAGGTGGGGGGGTCCGTCGATGACGAAGAAACATCTGTAATGGAACCATCAATCGGATCCTCAGAGGCCGAAGCCTCATCAAAGATCACATCCCTGCTCACCTCAACCTTCCACGTCGTCGGGTCGTAGAGCCGATATCCCTTCGTGGTCGTACTATAACCCACGAAGATAAGCTTTCTCGACTTAGAGTCGAACTTTGTCTTCCTCTTCTTCTTGTCCACATGGACAAAAGCATCGCACCCAAAGATGCGAAAATGGGACACGGAAGGCTTCTTGCCAAAGAAAGCCTCATAAGGAGTCATGTCCTGTAAAGCCGAAGTCGGAGAGCGGTTGCGAATATGCACCGCTGTAGCCACCGCCTCACCCCAAAGGAAATGAGGAAGACTCCTATGCTCCAGCATAGATCGGGCCATCTCCACCATGGTCCGATTCGCACCTCCACCACACCATTCTCTGATGGTGTGTTCGGATGGGAATACTCCACCCAAATACCATGATCCCTGCAAAACTGAGAGAAAAGGTGAGAAGTGAACTCGCCACCATGATCAGCTCGAACGCCACGAACCTTGGAAGTTGTTTGGGTCTCCACAAACACCTGCCACTCACAGAAACGGGAGTACGCCTCGCTCTTGTACTCCAAGAAATAAGGCCACACATAACGACTAAAGTCGTCCACAATCAGCATCAAATACATGGCCTTCCCAAGGGAGGCCGTGCCCATAGGTCCGCAAAGGTCGGTGTGAACCAACTCAAGTGGAGAAGTAGCCCTCCTAGAGGCAACCTGTGAGTGAGGCTGCCTGTGCTGCTTGCCCCTCAAGCAGCTAGGGCACAAAGTGTGAAGAGGAGGGAAATCAGGAAGTCCCTCCACCATCTTCCTCCTAGAAGCCCGCCGAAGAGAATCGAGGTTCAAATGACCATACTGAGCATGCCAAAGCAGCCCAAGCTCATGGGAAGTCCGTGCAGCCAAGGCTGTGAGCGTACAAAGCCCACCCTCCTGTGTACGTGTCCAAAGAGCATCACCTGTAGAAGCATCCTCCACTGTGACTGCATCCTATGTAAAAATGACTCGGGTACCTAGCTGAGTAAGGCCATGCACAGATAATAGGTTAAAACCCAAATCAGGGACATAGAGAACTGTGGCGGAGGAAGACCGCCTGTTAGAAAACATAGGTAAGGTCCCCACGCCTCGAACAGGGACTGTAGAATTGTCACCAATGGTGACGGTACCCCCTCTGGAACGAAGATCCTGAAGCCAATCATGACGGAAGGTCATATGTGAAGATGCTCCACTGTCGACGAGCCAAGGCTTCTCCTGTGTGGTAGAAGCTAGGGATGTATCCTCCTCAACAAAGACATGCACAAACGCAGATTCTGTTGTGGTTGGGGCCGCCTTCGAGTCCTTCTCCTTAGGCTTCAGATGGGGATACTTCTGCCAACACGTCTCCTCGGGATGAGTGCCCTTCCCACAATGGGGACACTTGGGCTTCTTCTCCTTCGCATCCTTCTTGTCCTCCTCCTTCTTGTCCTTGGCCTTCTCCTTCTTTTGTTTCTTCTTCTTGCCGCCACCTGTGCCGGCCGTAAATGCCTTGGTGGAGCCACTGGCTCCCACCTCTTTGAGTCGCTCATCATGCTCCAAGACAAGCGGGGAAAGCTCCTCCCATAGGAGTGTCTCACGGGTCCTCGAAGTGATGAGGCTGGTATAGAAGACATCATAACGGGGTGATGGCAGCTGAGTCAACAGAATCATCGCCATATCCTCAGACGATATCAGACGATCAAGAGAGGCTAACTCGCCTCGCATATCCTCCATCTTCGTGATGTGCTCCTTCATGGAAGGAGAATCATCAAGACTGAGCATCCGCAACTTCTTCTCCAAGGAAATCTTGTGGGCAAATGTCTTGTGCTGATACAAAGACACAAGCTTCTTCCATACTTCCGCCGCGGTTTGTAACCTGTGAACATGTACAAGAACAGAATCATGGAGACTCATAAAAAGAAAGGAACGGGCTCGAGAGTTGAGCCTATCCCATAAGGCTACACGGTCCATAGAGGTGCCATCGGACGAATCCGTGGGGGGACGGTCGATGGGTGAAGAAACAAGCTCCCAAAGGTCAAATGTATCGAGGATGCAGGCCACCTTGCATGACCAGAGGGAGTAGTTGGAACCATCCAACTTATCTTCCTTCGGAAAGGAAGGGAGAATCGACACTTGAATAGAGGGAATCAAGGAAGGCATCCACACATCTGAAGCAGTCTTCACTGAAGAAACCTTCGCGGTAGATGGAACCCTCTGAGATGCATGGACTGAAGAAGGACGAGTGCAAGGAGGTTCTTCCCGATGTCGAACCTCATGATAATCCCGCCTCCGCTCAGAGGAATGATGAGAAAGAAGTTCATCCTCTGAGTCATCAAAGCCTAAAAACTGGTAAGACATCTTCCAATCTGCAAAATACCAAAGAAAGTTGTGCCAATGTCTAAATATGACCAGCAATGTGGTCACCAACCACCAAGACGCAGGCAGAGAATGCCTATAAACACCTGGATCTGCAAAACGCAAAGATAACTGATGACGATCACCAGAAAAGAGACCACCAGCACCAAGAAACAGCCCAGAAAGAAGTCGCCAGCAGGAAATGTGCAGCCTGGAGTGGTAGCGACCAGCAGGACAGCAAAACGCAGCCTGTAGATCAGTCGCCCAGCAAAAGGAGGGACAACCTGGTGGAAAACACAGGGTTGTTGCATCGCTGGATGACGTGGCAGCCTCTGAAGACGGCGTGGACAGGAAAACACAAATTGAAAGGCCTCCTGAAGAAGTCACCTGGCAGTTGTTGATCAGATGGCAGCAACAGTAAGGTATCTCACTCCTGAGGGTATGTCCTCCATGCTCTCAATCAGGTGATGATACCATGTGAGAGTGCGCAACGGAAGAAGAACACGAACACAGAGGAGAGGAGAGAGAAAGCAGGGAATGAAGGAAGAAAGTCTGCACTGACTGAGATGAATGCTGAATACACTGAAATGGACAGAGCAGTCCCTGCACGCAGCCCAGAGCGTCAGTGAGGGCACCAGAACAGACTGGAAGCAATGGCAGCACCAATGCCGGAGATGGAGATGACGGAGACAGTGTTGAACCTACAGAGTATAATGCTGGAATGACTGGGGGGGCTGCTATATATAGCCCCCAGGCCAATAAACTGGTCGACCTGCCAAATCTGGCCAACCTGGCCAGATTTGGCCGACTAGCCAGATCTGGCCGACTTTGGCCATATCTGGCCGACCTGCCCAGGAAACTGGGCCGACTGCAGAATAACAGCCCAGTATGGGCTGTATGACTCCCAAAGGCTGCAGACTGACAAGGACAGCCACTAAACGAACTGACAGAGCTCCTCTGTCTCCTGTCAGACTCTGACAGGAGCTCACAACCAGGAGATGATAGACTGAGAATGATAAAGAGCAGGCTAACAGTTTCGTCTCTATATGGTCTCTCGGTCAGTTTCAGGGTCTATAGGTTAAAATTTGAAAAAATCCAAATTCGGCCCAACAGGTCTGAATTGTAGGGGCCGAGTGCCCGATTCGGCCCATCCGAGGGCCGAGGGCCGAATGAGAAAGGGCCGAATGTAACTGGTCCGAATGTCAAATTCGGCCAGTCTGAGTGTGGTTGTTCGAGGGCTGAGTGGCCGAGTGGACCGAGGGTCGAGTCAGGTGGGCTGAGGGCCGAATGGTGAATTCGACCGCTTCGAATGTCAACTTTTCCGAGTGGGGTTTGGGCCAAGTCGGCCGGGTCGAGGGCCGAATTTCAAAGTTGGTCTGAATGGTCGATTCAGACGCACCAAGCGATGGGTGTCCGATTTGAGTGGGCCGAGGGCCGAATCTCGACGCGTCCGAGCCTAGTGGTCCGAGTCAGGTGGTCCGAGTGGTAGTAGGCCGAGGGCCAATTCTGGGACTCGACCCAGAATCGTCGTCACTCGGATGGGCCGAGCGCGATGTGATTTTTGCCGGCACAATGATAAATCGCTCGAATCACACGATTTAGGTCATGCCCTATCATACACACCTCCAAATCAAATCTATGGATGGAGGGGAAGAGTTGTATACACCTGGAATAGCCAATAAAATCAAACAAATCGGCAATCGAATCAAACCCTCATGCCCTGTTATGACAGCAAAAACCCTGATGCTTGTTTTTCTTCTCTTTCTTTGTTTTTTCCTACCCTAATGCATCCAAATCACAAGGCAAATACCTACACTACTCCAACGTGCTTTTCCAAATCCAAAAAACCAAAAATCTACTTGCTAAGGAGATCGAATACCTCTTCAAACTCCCTCGCTTCCTACCTATCTATCTCAAGTACCGGTTCGTGGAAAACCCTACTTCCATACTCGATTCAAAGCGCGCAAGTGCTCAATCAAGGCTTGAATCCGTTGGTCCCAGCAATGGAACCAAAATGTGGAAGCTTTTTCTCAACCGCCAAGACCCTCGGACCGCTTATTGTTTCAAGCATTCCAAGCCGAGCACTAATGGCTACCTCTCACATAGCCGACGCGCCATCCATATCTACGGGTGTAGTGAGCTTACCTCCATGCCGATCGAGTTACCTCCTCTCCCGCGCACTCTGATAGCTCCACGATCTAAGTGCAAGCTTCAAGCAAGCTCCATCCTCAAGCTCCACACTCCACGCTCCACGCTCCACGCTCCAAGCTCCATAGCCGCAAGCAAGATAAGAGAGGAGAAGAGAAGAAGAAGAAGAAAGGAGGAGATGGAGAGCTTCTCCTCCTCGGTCCCTCACCCTCACACACTCACTCCCTCACACTCTCACACTCACTTTCTCAAGCACAAGCTCAAGCAAGCAAGAAGAAGAAGAAGAAGAAGAATAAGAGAGCCACTTTTGGCCATACACAAGAATGAGCTTCTCATTCACTTTTCAACTTTATATACAAAACCCTAAATCCCTTTTGGGTGGTCATCCCCTTATCCCCTTTTTTACATGGCCGGCCGTGGCCTAGGCCATTTTTTCCATTGTCCTTCTATCCTTCTAGCTTCCTTTCCACCACTCATCTACATTTACAAATTGCACGGGTGAGAGCTTGGTGCTCCTTTAATTAAATCATGATGCGCTTGCGCTCTTTTACAAAAGTATCAACTTGTGCTTTTCCTGGTGCGCCTTTTTCCCTTATTTAGGACTTTTCTGTGCTTCTTGTGTTTCTAGATTTTTCTTGGCACGCCTTCGTCTTCCGTTTCACTTTGCCTTGGCCTTTGTCTTCTGCTTTAGCTTTTCCAGCTTTTCCACCTTGTTAGTTTGACGGTTAACACCTGGCAAGAGAAAGGAATATGCCTCAAATCATAGTAAACGTCAAGTCAGCATGAAGCTACGTTCGGGATGTGCTCCTAGGCAGATCATAGACCAAGAAGAATCATCACATGTGAGATCTTTGGGCACTCCTACAAAGAAGAAAGGATGTGGTCCAAAAATATGTGTGTTCATTGACGATGAAGCACAAGTAGATGGGGACTCCAATACCATTGACGAGATTGCTAAGCAAACAAGTAGTCACTTATATGTTCATTTAATTTATATGTCAATGTTGCTTATTGTTACTCATTGTTGTTTATCGTTATATATATAATTGCTTTGCTACTATTGTTTTTTATTGTTGTTTGTTGACATCTGTGTTTATAGAGACCAATGTGCACCATGAGGGTGTGGACGATAATGAAAAGATGAGTGGTGATAATGCTCAAGGGGAGGCTGAGGATGGAAAACAACAAAAGCACTCAAGGAACTTGGGAAAGCAAGTATCTCTAGGCTTGATGAAGGATGTACTAAGCCATTTTTATGTCAAGAAGAGGACATTGCCTCCTACCGTGCCTCTTTGTAGATTGGTGGCTCATGAGGTAGTCAAATTTTCCACAGACGATGCTCAGTGGTTGATTCCTTCCTTTGATTCTACTAGTTATCTAGAGACTATGGGGCACTTCCTTGTGTTAGTTGCGGGTCCTAGAGGGGAGACCATGCCTGTGACAGCCAACAATCTAGATGACTGGGGTCCGATTTGGCATCAAAGAAATGAGGAGTTTGAGATGGCTCTTGGGAGAGAATGGCAAGATCTTAGGGGCAAGAAGTTCCTGGTTTGGGATGGAAACCATAGGCTAGAAACATGGTGGAGACACATCAAAGAAAGTAAGTAATCATTTATACTTTGTCCATTATACATGTAGGCATTGAATATATGTATCCTATTATTGTGTTATCCAATTTTCAATTATAGAATACTTCGACAATGCTCAATTTCATATTTGTGTACAGTGCCAATGGAGAAGGAAGCAGAGCTACTACTCGCATTGAATACCACCAATGTGTAAGTCTTCTTCCTTAAAATATGCTTCTCATTGTCATATTTATGATTAGTTTTGTTTTCAATAGTATTTCTAGGGCGCATGTAACTCCAAATATTGCTCATGAGGTATACATGTTCCAAAAGTTTGGTATTGAAAACAAAGAATCCATTCTAGATAGATTGAGTCCATACATGAGGAAGTGGGCTGAGCTTGAGATTAGTATAGAGGGAAGGAATTATCATGGTGCCGCTCTATGGTATAACTCTCCTTGCTATTTAATTTCTCAGCTTGTATGGAAGGTGCTTTTCTATCTTTAGCTCTCTTGTATGGAATGTGCTTTTCTATCACTGGCTATACTTTTATTTTTGTTTTGGCATGATAGGATGAATTCCATGCCTTTATCTCAAAAGAAATTGCAAAGGTTGAGGCTCTTGGTATAGATGAGGTAGAGAGGAAGAAATGATTAGATAAGTCTATAAGAGCAGAAGAGGAGGGCCTCAAAGATAGGGGTTACAAGTACTTATGCATTGCCAATCCCCAAAATAGGGATGATTTCTTTAAGTTGTTATTTAGCCTAAGGTGGGATGATGCGAACATGCTCAAAATCACAAGAGACAAGTTGTATTGTCTTACAAGTTCAAATTTCTCTCCGGAAAGGTATTTTGTATTTACAAAGCAAGTTGCATGGTTAATGTGTGTGTCAAATATTAAGTTTTTGTAAAATGCTTGTAGGCTTTTTATGTCTCATGGATGGAGTGAAGTCTTGAGACACTGCAAAGAAGATGCTAGAGCTTGTGCATTCATCAAAACGCATGATTTATAGTTTTATTTTGATTGTTGTGCATGAGGAGTAATCATTATGGAGTCATTGTTGTGTTTTGATCATTATGGAGTCATTTGGATGGAGAATGTTGCAGGTGGATACTACAGTGTGTAGAAGAGAAGACATTGGATGCAGCTCCAAAATTCACAAGAGAGTGGATTGATATCCATGATGAGAATACCATGTATTCTCCAACATTATGTGAGAGGAACTTGACGGCATGGGAGACAAATGTTTGCCCTTGGTGGCTTGATTACCTTGTTGGAGTTATCCCTAAGCAAGAGAAAGATTTGCATAAGAATACGTACTTCAACCCATGTAAAGCACCTTGTTGCTTTTGTAGAATTACTTTTTATGCTCATGCATGAGGATTTAAAGGTTGAATCGTGCTTGTAGGGTTCATGGAGGAGGTTCCTGCTCGTGATTCACTTGCCATGCTGCCCACTACTGTAGAGGAGCAAGCAACTACATGTATTGAGGGTGCAGAAGAAAGTACTCAGGCCATCCACGCTCGCAAAGATACTACACAAGCCACCCAAGGTACTCATGATAATGTGCATGCTACTCAAGCTACCATTGGGGCCACTACTACACCTCTTGCTAGCCTCATTGACAATAGAGGCAAAGGGCTTATGAGCCAACCAAGCACCTCCACAAATCCACGGAGAAAAAATGTGATGTAATCATTTATGGCACCCACCACCTCCTTTGTTTTTGCAGATTCATCTCTTGGCCGAGAGAATCGGGAGAGGCGACCCATAACTCGTTCAATAGGTGAGAAGCTCTAATATTAACTTGAAATTAATTTGCTTTGTTTGGCGCCCATGAGGAAGACTTACATGTATGATAATAAAAAATATATTACTTGAAATAATTATTGCAAGGTTCCAATATCAAACATACATTGATGCTTTGTTAGTGGATGTGACTCAAATTGATAGATTTGCCCTTGATAGGTAAAGATGGTGACCACTTTTTGCAAGAGCCTCAATTTACCTATCGCCTGTAGCATTACATCATTGTTTACTTAGCATCAATGACTATGTGTTGTTTTTTGAATAGCATCAACAAGTTTTTTGCAACACAGAAGATGCATCTTTATAGCAAAGATGGCATTCCACGTCGAGAGGCAACTCAATTTATATTTGCAGATTTTCCTATGGGCTTGCTTGTGGATGCTCTAGGTCCTACTTCATTGGGTAAGCTACGTTTTCTCTCCTACAAGGTTTACATCAAAATCACTTCCCATATGTTATGACCCTTGTGTTTCTTTTAGAGGACATGACTATTCCCAAGTGGAACACATTCTCAAATGGTCTGGATCTTGCTCGTGAGTATTTGGCCGATGAGGGATTCCTAGTTAGTATGTGCTTGGTAAAGCATATAGGTGAGTTCATTGTGGATGCAGCAAGGGTGGAGCTTGTGCTTCACCGCGCTTGGATGCTCATGTGTAATTCCAAGGCTTATCGGCACCCTATTACTAGAGAGGCAGAAACAAGCTTTGTGTTGCAAACAAGGTTTAATCACTTATTCTATTTCCACTCATGAATAGGTACTCGATCTTACAATGTGTCTTTGGCATTGTGTCGATCATGTTGTACCTTGCTATGATAGAGAGGCTGGGGAGAAGATTTCAGAGAGGTTGTTTCCAGTGTATCGTAGCTACATGCTGCATGATTGTGTCTTTCCCACAGATATTGATGGTGCCATTCTTAGAGGTGGGGCAGAGAGGTCTCATCTTTTTTATCGATAAGTAGTTTTGTATGTTTTTGCTTTCATGTTTTATTGTATAGTTATTTCATTGTTTCTACTTGCATGGTCACAAACGTTTTGTATCTTAATTGGCGATACGGTTAGGTGGTTATTGGCTACATTTACAAAGTGCTACGACTATGTTTTGGATGTGTTTACGGGGTGTGGTGGTTTGGCACGGGCCAATGCAGAGGAGATGAGACACTACATGTGTCTAGAGCTAGATGACATGCTCTATGGGGAATGTTTATCCACCCTTGTATGTGGAACGGTACTGTGCTGAGGGAGAGAGGGCTTTTTGAGAGACTCTAGACATCTCGTTTTGTTACTATATTGAGATGTTTATTATGTACTTCGTCATGTGATTATGGTTTGATCTTTGAGTATACAATGTGACTGTATGGTTGGTGGGAGTGTGCCATGCGAACTTATTACATTGTTTAGTCTGACATTATGCTTTGTGGTTGGTTTTGTTGACACCATATCATTCAACTATATTGTTGGCATGTGACCATATTGGTTTTTCTTTCCTTATCATTACTTTACCCAAGGGATCACATGCATTAGGATATTTGATTTGGTTGGTTATGTTGAGAACATGCCACGTTGGTCTTGTTTTCTTGATGTGTGTTCATGTAAATACAAATTGTCATACTATTTTAGTAATAATGAAGAATTATAATTTTATTTTTGTGTCATTTCATGTCTATAGTTTGTATGACTATGAATTAGTAATCGTGCTATGAATGTATGTTGCACAAAAAAGCTCGAAAAAACAAGATTGATTTTGCAAAAGAATGAAAATGAAAGCTCGCAAAAATAAAATCCATGTTTATTACAACATGAACATAAGCAAAGGATTGATGATGATTGAGCTTAACACTTTCCAACTGGCTAATATTTTGGGTTATGATTGCCTCCTCATCATTTTTTCAACTACTAGAACTACAATCATTAATTGACTATTTTGTTACTGCGACGATTGGATGCCATTCTACATTGCAACCGGTTACTCCCTCATTTCTTACTTCTCTTATTCTCTTTCTTACAATATCCAAACTTGCATTGAGTTTTTACCTTTCCCATATGTTGTTGTACATATTGCAAGTGCCCTAACTACCAATGAAGGGGGAGAAGAAATGGGGGAGGGTGAGGATTTGTTGTTATAACTTCCGTTGTATAATCATGATAAATCCAACTCATGTCAAATTTTTAGTGTGCAAACATTGTATGTTTAACATTTCAACATCATAGATTACCAAGTGGATTATCAAATTTGGGCCAAGATATAAAATAGAGAGGCCTATTTTTAGTAAACATCATAGAGGAAGGCACTACCATTGCATGAAGACATTGGTGCTTGTAGGCCTTCTTATGGTTATTTGAGGTAAGACAAATAAGTAATAACATCGTCAAAGTGTGTAAGATAAATGGTCACCGAAGAAAATTGAACACAAAACTATATTGATGATAAAGGTAAATTATTCCATTGGTCGAGTCTCCGATCATGACCCACTTGCCTCATAAACATGTGGGGTGGCAAGTTTGCAAACACAACATGGATCCCCCCACCACCACAAAAATTGTATATAAAGGTCCTCCGGTGGACTCATGAAAATATCCACCCATGGCACAAAATGCACTTGTAGTATTGATCTTTGACCTCTAAACTAAAACATCTGGCCTTTTTGCTTGGCTACAACTATTGGTGGATTGAAGCATTATCTCAAAAACCAATGTGAATCTACTTCTAGACCGCATGAACTCCATGCCAACATTTGAAGTACTTTAGCATCTCCATTGTAGTGAATAGTGGGGGAGGGGCATCTATTTAAACATTAATATCCCATGACAGTTGAATCTTGATGCTTCCATGGTCTCTAGCCAACACACTCAGATTTAGTAAGTTTATTATTCTCAATTTCACCAAGAGCCTTTAGACCACCTACCTTAAACTTTTGATGGGCTTACCTGCCATCATCAAATGTAGATTTTGCCAAGTTTATGTTTGAGGCATTAGGGCTAGAAAATACACAGCTAAAAAAGCCTGTCTGAATAGAAGGACTGAAGAGGTTTGTCCTTCTCCTGGTGGTCTTCTTCTTCTTCTTCCTTTTCTTTGTTTTCTTCTTCTTCTTTGACTGCAACTAGATAGGCCTTTTGGGACCTCTTTTTGGCATGGAAAAACTTCTCGGTGTGTCTGGTCCTTCTACAGAAATCACAGAAGTGCTGATCCTTCTTGCCTTTGTACCTATTGCCAATATATAATGCATGCTCATCTCTAGAGGTACTTGGTTCTTCCTTAGTTTTTAGCTTCTTTTTCTCCTCTAATAGTGATGCCTGGATATCAACAAGTTCAGGGTTTGGCATATTAATTAGAGTTGTTGATACATTATTATATTCAGGAGGCAAACTCTTAAGTAGAACATCGATGCAAACATCTTCTTCCATTTTAATGTTGATTCCTACAAGTTGGGTTAGAAGTCCTTCCATGTAATTTAGATGTGTGGCAAGTGATATGCTGGACTTCATTTCAAGCCTGAAAAACTCAATCAGGAGACCATACTTTGATGATTTAGACTGTGCACCGAACAAAGTGTCAAGTCCCTTCCATGTATCCTGTGAAGTCTCACAGTTATCCACATGGTGGATATAGCTGTCATCTAGCTCCAATTTGATAATGGCCTGAGCCTTATCATCATTATTTTGCCAAGTGATAGCAAGATCCACATCACAAGGCTTCTTTTCTTTTCCAGTGGTAATGGCCCATAGGCCCTTCTTCATCAGGATCAGTTTGATGCGGGTCTGCCAGGTATGAAACCCGACTCCTTTGAAATGGGCAGTTGGAGAATCTTTGCCCATGTTCGACTTGAGAGACCAGCAGCAAATTAGCTTCAGACTTATCAAATTTAAGCAATAGAAGAGTTAGTTGAGATGTGTCAAGAGACACAAGTGTTTAGATCACTAAAAATGAGTGTCAATAGACACTATGTTTCTTCCCTAAGTCTTTCAAACCTGCAAAAAACCTTCAAGTCCTTTTAGATCCAGATCTTCCCCTTCTTGATTTGATGCTGGGACCTTTAGGTCTCAGTGGCAGTGGGTTGTTCCAGTGGCAAAAGAGAGAAAATGATGAGATTTTTAAGCTTGGTGCAGTTTGGATATGGCTGTCCTGTCAAAACAGGGACCAACGACTGGTAAATGAGCTCCCATGAGCTCCACAGGTCAAATCTGATCAAACCCTTTGAGATGGAAGACCCTTACTAATGGCTCTAACTCCCCTTAAGAGGGTTTGTATTCATTTTGCCCGAGTTGAGAGATCTAAGCCTTCAAAGTGGTTGCTGTCAAAACTGTGCCCAGATTTGGAAAAATGCAAATGTCGAGCATGATGTGCATCAATCTCCTTGATTTTTGTGCCAAAAAGTTGTGCCTTGACCTAAAGAACAAATCTCGAGAAGAAAGCTCAAAGAGATGTGGCCTGGTTGATGACATATGGATGTTCCAACAAAGGTAGGTAGGTGCTGTCCACAGACAGTTATGGCAGCAACTCCAAAAAGAGGCAATACTGAAGCTATAGTTGCCCAATCTCAATGATTGAGGTACCAAGGAGGAGCTCTAGAAGTAGAGAAACATTCTCTAGAAGAAATTTTAAAGATATTTGGCATGTGGAGAGAGATATGAAAGCTTAAAGCTGACAGGGTGCTGTTGGCTATGGCTGCCATGGAAGCTTTATTGAAGGTAGGAATGCAAATGAAGTTGGAGATAGGGTCCATTACTCAAACTGAGCTCAGCAAAGATGGAAACGAGTTGAGAGGAGTGAAAGGAGAGTTGGGCCATGCTCAACTAAGCTCTGATGCCATGTGAAATACGTGAGATCTAGAGCATGGCTGATGCGGAAGCTATGGAGGTTGAAAGATGAAAAAGAAACTCATGAAGACATTGACCCTGACTAGGACAAATTGTTACACAAGTGAATTAGGTTCCAAGATTGAGACTTGTACTCATAAACACAATCTTGTGTATTGACAGTGACATGACACTTTACTAGAAAGAAAAGAGTACTATCATTGCATTAGAAAAAGAGTGCAAGTACAATGCTTTATAGGATTTGAGTGGTGGTACTTTCTCCTACTGTGCATATGGGATTCTGGTCCTGAGCCCTCACTGCTCCTCACAAAGGGACTGAAGTAGGTGTGATTGCAAATATCTCAACAGTTTTCACTTCAAGAAAAGCCTTCCATGTTGATGTCTTTTGTGCATCTCAAAATATGTAATGTAAAATCAAAGTTTTAGCATTGTTTTGAATGTTCATCTTTTTAATATTTATTCTAAAGTGCAAGATGTTGTTGGTAAACATGTAACCAAGTAATCAAGATTTTAGGCAAACTATTTTTGCTAACCCATAATGTTTTTGTGTAGGCGGAAGGACAAGAAGAAAGTTTTTGAAGCAAGCTCTTGAATGAGTTTGTTTTTTGGCAACCCCTCTATTTTTATTCCACATAGTTCACTTGTTCCGTCCCTAGTTGCAACCACCTTCACTTCCATTTTCACCATCACCATTGCTAGCTTTGCTACCACCACAACCACCATCGCTCCACCTCCTTTAGCACCACCACCATCTTCTCCTCCACCTCCTCCTCCTATCACCTCAACCTCTCTCTCTCTCTCTCTCTCTCTCTCTCTCTCTCAAATGAGTTTTTTTAAGTGAGTGTTTTTTAGAGAACCCCTTTATTTTTGTTCCATATACTTCACTTATTTCACCCTTAGTTGCAGCCACCTCCAGTTCCAGTTCCAGTTCCACCACCATCATCACTTACTCTACTACCACCATCACTTCCATCTTCTTCACTAGCACCATTATCTCCTCCTCCTCCTCCTCCTCCTCCTCCTCCTCCTCCTCCTCCTCCTCCTCCTCCTCCTCCTCCTCCTCCCTCCCTCCCTCCCTCCCCCCTCCCCCCCTCTCTCTCTCTCTCTCTCTCTCTCTCTCTCTCTCTCTCTCTCTCTCACATTTACAACACAAAAGCATCTATGCAAACTCTCTGCATTTATAGGCTTTGTATTTTGTTATCTATTGATGACTATTACACTATCATTATCAAAACTATTGGCTTGCTCTTCTAAAATAAGATTGTTTTTATATTTATTAAACATTTAATTATACTACCATACCACAGATTGAGACAAATAAAAATTTAAAAAGAATGTTGAAAAATGGATCACATCTAATCATATAAGCTGTGATAAATTTTTAATTTAAGAAAATACATTTATACGAATAAGTCTTTTTTTTCTTTTGGTCACATTATGGGTGACATTGGAAAAGTTCTTCTACTTTCAAATATGAGGTCCAAGTTTTCTTCTATGAGTATGGACTAGTGTTTAAGCATGTTTACATTTGCATCCATTCCAAACACTCAAAGGTATATATAGTAGTGCTTGGATGTCAAATATGCCTTCCCTTCTAGAGTGTGATCCATGAAACCTTAACAATTATATGTTGGGTTCTTTGCAATGTGCATATTGTAACACTCCTAGATGACACTTGAGTTGGGTGTTTCTAGTTTGAAAAGCTCAATTTTCAAGGCTTTCACCATTGTGTGGCCCTCGAACTATAGCCTATGAGACACCTTGATGATATTTGTGTGAGCCTTCATTTAGCATCCACTTGTTGTGTTGCTTTATGTAAAATAAACCCACCACTCTCTAACATGTGGATTTTTTTTGTAGCCAAATTCGTGCCACAAGCCACAAGCCAAGCTTGCAGAACTCTAGGTGGTGCATGTTGAAGGAAAGAGCATAGGTTGCAGAACTCCGTCTTTTGAGCATAGGTATGCAAATATGCAGATACATTCCTACCATTAAACAACTTCATCTCATGCTCTATTGCCAGTAGAGCATTTATCACAACAGTTTCTATTTACTTATTTTCTTTGTTTTTCTTTGTTTTCTCCTACTCTAATGCATCCAAATCACAAAGTAAATACCTACACTACTCCATCTCACAACATAAATCTCAAAAAAGCAAAAAACCTATTTGCCAAGGAGATCGAATACCATCTTCAACCCCCTCACTTCCTACCTATCTCAAGCACTGGTTCGGGGAAAGCCCTTACTTCGATGCTCGATTCGAAGCGCGCAAGCACTCAAGGCTTGAATCCGTAGGTCCCAGCAACGGAACCAAAATGTGGGAGCTTTCGCTCAACCGCCAAGACCCATGGATGGGCAAACTGAGGCCAAACCTCATGCTTTGCCACTACCATACATCCACCAACAATCATTATATTTTTCCTTATTTTTCCAAGACGTATTTCTATTTTTTCCCTTATTTTTTCCATTTTCTTGATTTATTTGAAAATAAAATATACTATTTTCTGGTTTTCTTGTTCCAATCACTTCAGCATACTAACATTCAATCTATCTTCCATATTCCCCCCATGGGAACACCTTTTGCCCACTCGAAACAGAAAAACTACCATTTTACTACTTAAAACTGCACTTCAGGTTTATGGGAATTAAATGAAGCATGTAAATCATTGCAAAATCAGAATTTTATGATGAACAACAACTACTCATAATGCAAACAACACTCACACAAATTTTCATCCAATAAGAACATAATTATCATCATAAACTATCAAAAATCCTTCATTTTCTTCATAAAAATGGTCATACCATGTTTTTACGTAACCTGAGATGCCTTGAATGATTGCATAATCAGCAAACGGAGCCTCCATTGCTCTCAATCCAATGCTCTACTTCAATATTCAGTATCTCCATCAATCTCCATCACCATTTTCTTCATTCTCCTTCCCCAATTCTTCTTTCAAGAGAGTACACATGAACAGCCCATATAGAAGAGAGAGAGAGAGGAGAGAGAAAGACTAGAATCTGTTCTCTTTATTCGGACAGCCATTCCTCATGCGAAGACCGGCGATATGCTCAGCCAAGAGAGAGAAATTGAGGGGTAATGTCTGTCAGATAGGTTGCTTACAACCTCCATGCTCCATCATGATGGGAGAGGGCGAAAAAAACGGCGCATCCTGACGTCCTTCTTCTCCACATTTTTTCACGATTTCTTTCATGCCTCTGCATAAAATTTTAGGGGGGGGGGGGGGTCAAGGCTCCAAAGGGCATCCCCCCCTTTGGTTCTAAAAAATATCCACCTTTTCATATCTTGCCCAAATTTTGGCCACTTCCTTGTCTGGACTCCGATTTGAGCTCTGAAAAATCCTGGGTGTCCGGTTTGACATCCTGCACTCATTGACAGCTCCTGACATCCCGCACAACAGTCGAAAAAATTATCAAAAATCCACAAGTGTCGCTCGGGTGCCTTTTAAAAGTCGTCTTTCACTTGGTGCTTAAAATCGTCCTAGTTGCAACCGCCGCCTTCGATGTTAAATATTTTCCCCCTAAATTTTGGATTTTTGGCAAATTTTAGGCACATCCCGGGCTCAAAAATCCGCTCTCATTGGCGACCATGGGATAGGGCAACTCAGCCCGTCGAATCCCACAATAGATCTGCACAAAACAACCAAAGGAAGCATCAAGCTGATACAAAATAGGTACATATTAAACACATCACAATGCTCACCCTACCCCCTGACAAAACCAAGGCATGAAATCCACAAGGAGTAGACCTAGCATAACTGATAGAAGGTCCGAAGCTCGTCACTAACTGACTGCTCCAACACAGCCAAACTAAAAAGAACTATCAAAGATGTTGGCCTAAGTGGTGGTCTGAACTACCTACCTAACTAAGGACAACACAACCAGGAGCTCCTACTAGGTGAGGACTCCTATAGCCTGATCAAGAGGTATTTTCTTTTAGCACATTTCTTCTTTTAGGTTGTTATTCTTCCATACTCGGGCATGTAAAAAGGAGGGAGCTGAGCATAGTGACCCAAAGAGAATAGGGCATCGGCCTCAGGTCCTGTCTCGGTACCCAAAAACCTACCAAGCCCTCGCAAGGCAACACTTAATCCTTTTCTAACGCTCACTTTTATTTTCGCTCTAACCTTCCTTACTTTCTTCTTGTCCAGCGAGATGCCACCCCTAGGAAGACAAGGCATCGGCTCCGGGTCTGACTCGTCCCCAAGAACCTACCAAACCTTCGCAAGGCAATGATCAACTGCTTATAAATCTTTCTTTTTTTTCTTTTCTATTTTTATAGGGGTAGAACCCCTTTTTACACACCTTTGTATATATTTATGTTCTTTAAGATTTTCAGGGTTTTTTTTCCTCTTTCATCATCATTTTTCCTTCGGCAGGCTTCTCTAACTGCCTCACAACTAACAAGAACTCCTAGAACGACTTCCTAGCAGGCTAGGAGAACAGGGTCACTAGAATGGCCTTCTAAAATAGGTCTTATGATGCCTGGCAATGTCTTTACAGGAGGCAATGACTATTCAGACCTCCCTCAGACATACCTAACCTAAACCCGGGACTTCATGCCTTGGACTCCGGTCCCCAATCAAGAAAAGAAAATCCCCTACAAGTACACAGACACATATAGCATAAAAACCACGATACTCGTAAAGAAGAGATATCACCTGGATAGGGCCACGAGAAGTCTCCACCGACATAGGCTCCTTCCAAGCTCTTCTTTGAACCTGTCTAGCACAGAACTAAAATAAGAAACCATTAACTGCACCTATACTAAATAGACGACTGGCCCTCTTGGCCTAATGAAATATAACACTTCACTACAAAAACTAATCGTCCCTCTTGGCCTAATGAAATAAAACATTTAAAACCTCGCAAAACTAGCCCTCTTGGCCTAACGAAATCAAACAACCTACACATCCCTCCCCGAAATAGTACAGATATACCATAATATGCTCCTTGCCAAGGAGAAAAAATAGGGCTCGCAGCCCTAAACTAAATGCATAAGATTATGACCCATCCCTCCTGCATATATAGCAAGAGGTGTACGCAGAACATGTTGTCTAATCAACCTATGGGTCCAAGATAACAACAGTAGATTGGTCTCGGCTACTCTTTGCATCACCCATATCAACCATCGGCTGCCATATATTGCATACTCTGATAACATTTTCCACAAGCGACCGGGTCCTGTTTCATTATTAATAGCAATATCCAAACTAGGACCATAGTTGAAGAAAAGGTCTTCTTCATAAGCAAGGTTTGCCAGTGAATCCGCAAACTGATTCCAGTAACGTGGAATCAGCTGAAGAGACACTCTCTCAAACTTCTCAAGTAGGGTCATCGCAGTTTGATGATACATACAAAGGATGGGATTCCGCACTGTATATGTCCCATCTAGCTGATTCAGGATCAACTAGGAATCCCCTTTTACTAACAACCGTCGAATACCACCTTGCTTGGCAATATACAGTCCCATAATCAAGGCTTTATACTCTGCCATATTGTTAGTGAATCCTACCCCGAGATAAGCAGCTAACTTCATCGTAACTCTACGTCGAGGATCTCGAATTACTACTCCAACACTCCCCTTTTTATTAGGGCCCCTGGACGCTCCGTCAAAATATAATGTGTATGTCCACAATGGTTTTACACAGCCTGCCATCACGAACTCCTCTATTCGTAATTATGATAGTCAAAATTTAACATGTTTCGAGGATGAACTGACGGCTCCATCCCACCTTCTTCATTAAACTCAACAGGGACACTTGTCAACATTCGTAAACAGTGATGGTAGAAGACTTTAATCTCCCACACAAAGGTTCCATCTTCTTGCTCAATCACTTTTTATCCTTTGCTCCACCAGATGAGTTTCCCCTGATGGTATCTCTGCTCCAAATATGGGTGCTCCAAATAAGGAATTAACTGCCCCATCAACCAGCTTTAAGCTCTTTTGCAGGTCTCAAATCAACCCCAATATCCCCAGTATCGACCTGCAATGCATTTTTTCCGTATTAGCATACTCAGAAATAATAAGGTTTAATCTTATTAAGATTGACCTTATTTTTAAATTCTACTCCCTGCAGATCAGCTAGTAGAGCTGTAGACCTATTTTTCCCTATCCTGACAATCTTGTAGGGGCCATCCCATCTAGGTACCAGCTTCCCTGGAAACAGCTCCCTACGTGCATCGTAGTACAGAACTAATTGCCCTTTTTTAAAGGTATACTTCTTTGCTTTAAGGTTGTGCAACTACTTTATCCGACGTTTAGCTACCTCCTGGTGTAATAAGCTTTGCAATTTCAGTTCATCCATGTGGGCTATGGTCATGAAATGTTCAAAGAGTGAATCCTCATCTCCCAAAGAGTGGTTAATTGCAAACCGTATGGTTGGCGACTTGATTTCGATGGGTAATACACACTCTTTCCCATAAACTAATTTAAATGGAGTATGGCTGGTAGCTCCCTTGAACGTTGTATTGTATGCCCATACTGCCACATACAACTTCCTGTCCCAGTCTCGTTTCTTCTCCGAGACTATTTTAGACAAGATACCCACAAGCTGCTTATTAGTACTTTCGACTTGTTCGCTTGCTTGTGGATTATAGGGGGTTGTTTTATTATGCTTGATTTGCCAAGCTTCAGTCAAGCTTTTAATCACTTTATTCAAAAAATGGGTTCCACGGTCCGATACTAGTTCCTTCGGTGGACCGAAACGGCAGATAATCTAGTCTCTTTTGCATTGTCCTGCCTCGTCGCCCGCGCTTCTGACCATTTTGTAAAATAATCAGTTGCTACTATAATATACCTCTTCTGAGTAGTAGATGACGGGGTGATAAGACCCACAAAATCAATGCCCCACTTCTCAAATGGAAGGATAGCCATAATAGGCATAAGTGGGCGTTTCCTATTCTCTCTGCTGTCATGTCTTTGACAGGTATTACATCTCTTAACGTACTCAAAGGAATCTTGGAAGATGGACGGCCACCAATATCCTGCTCTTAAAGCTTTCTGCGCCGTCAACCGTCCAGCGGAGTGCCCTCCACATGCAGAGTCATGGCACTCCTCCAAGATGAAAGGAACCTCGTTAGGCATCACACATCGACGGTAGATATCATCAACACCCTGACGATATAGTGTCCCTGCGATTAAGGAAAACTTCAAAGCTTGTTGTCTGATTTTCCTCTTTTCTGCTTTTGATAAACGAGCTCCAGTCTCTCCCGTTGATAGATAATGCGTGATAGCAGCATACCAAGATGGGATAGAGGCTATATCAATTTTAAACATTTCATCAATATCACTGCTGTCAGCCAAAGTCTCTTTTGGCTCCCCGAAATCCACAATCCCCTGCAACCTCGGTGGCTTACTCTTAATCTCATAATCGAACTCCTGCAAAGTGATTAACCACTTTGCCAAACGATCAGGCGGTTGCAGCTTGTTCATAAGCAATCTAAGCCCTTTTGCCTTTGTATAAAAAACTACCTTCTCACAGAGGATGTAATGCCTGAATTTTTTAGTCGCGAAGACCATCGCAAGACACAACTTCTCCATATAGGTGTAGTTAATTTCTGATATGCCCAATTTTCGACTCGCAAAAGCTATCGAATGATACTACTTTTCCTCCCAGATTTGGGCTAAACAACAGCTGATACTATGCATGGTGGCTGCTGAAAATATGTAAAATACCTCACCTCTTTTAAGTGCTTTTAAAACTGGTGCTTTTACTAGCTCTTGTTTCACATCCTCGAAAGCTACCTTACAAGGATCGCTCCATACAAATAGACAACTTAAGGATAATAAGTTCGTTAATGGCAACGTCCTTTCTGCCAAGGCATTTATAAACCTCCGATAGTACCCTATCGATGACAGAAAGCTATGAACCTCTTTCGGAGTGCATGGTGTACTCATAGTAGCTATAACCTTGATCTTTTCAGGATCAGTTGCTATCCCTACTGAACTGACCACATGGCCTAGCAATAGCCCATAAGGCACTCCAAAGACACACTTCCGTGGGTTAAGAGCGATACAAAATTTTCTGCAGCGCCCAAAGCACTTTCTTAAGATAATCAACATCCTTTCCCTTACAGTGGCTGCCCCCAGGTCATCGATAAACACTTTCAACTCATTTGGGGAGATGTCACCAAAGGTCTTGTCTGCTGTTCATTGCCATGATCCAGGTGCATTGCACAAACCAAAGGCCATCACATGGTATGCAAAAGTACCAAAGATAGTAATGAAAGTTATTTTCAACTTGTCTTCTTCTGCAATTGCCATCTGGTTATAACCCGCAAAGCAATCCATAAACGAATATATTTCCCTACCTGCTAATTGATCCAAAATCTGGTCGATAAATGGCAACGGGTAGTAATCCTTAACCGTCTGCTTATTCAGCTCTCTAAAATCTACACATAGTCAGATCTGGTTGTTTTTCTTCTTCCTGATGACAACTGGTGAACACCATTCTGTGTGCTGTACAGGGAAGATTAAACCAGCTTTTCGTAACTTCTGTAACTCCTCAAACAGCCCGTCCCTCAATTCAAAAGGCATATGCCTTACTTTCTGACGCACATGATGACTGCCTTCTTTTACAGGAATAGTATGAACAGCCAGGCTGGGAGGAATGCCTCTCAGCTCATCATACTCCAAGCAAAGATATCACGGAATTCTTGAATCAAGGACACATAGTCTTCCCTTTCTACTGAACTGAACTGGAACCTAATTTAATTGGCCACGAATCATTCGGCGTGCCAAGGTCTAACTCAATCACATCCGCCTCTCTTATCCTATCTTGTGGCTCTATCGGCTCATTTAGGGTTATCTGATAAATATCCTCTGTAGTGGACCCCTCTTTAGATTCATCACTGGATGATGTCTCACTACCAGGTGGATCATTTGCTGTTTCTAATTCAGTAGAGGATAAAGGAGCTCTCTTACTCTGAGGAGACTCAGGGTAAGCATCGACTATTACTCGATTATCACCTTTACCTAGAACCACTCGGCCGGCGGGTATATCGACTTGGCAGTCTGTTCGTAAGATCCAAGGCCTACCTAGCAAGACTCGATAGCTAGGACGTCCTGCAAATCTTATCACCCTAAAGTCCAAGAAGCATTCTACACTTGCAACTGTAACATGGACTTTAGTAACGCAACCTTCTGGTTGTCTTAGACTATCATCAGCCATTCTAAGAAGGGTGGAGCTATCTTTTTGGATGCCTAGACCCAACCTCTCCATCAACTCTGAACTCATGATATTGACGGATACCCAGTGTCTACGATAGCATGCTCTACTAATATTCCATCCATGTATGCTGGAACCCTAGGGCAATTCTTTTCAGCATGATCAAACCAATCTTTCCCTACTCGTGCTATGCCCAAAGGTTTTACAATATACCCAATACACAGGATCTTCTTGAATTCCTTGCATATTCCTGGAGATAATTTCATCAACTGTAAGAGGTTTACATCCGGTTTGACTTCGCAAAGAGAACTCGCTAGATCAAAATCATGATAGGTAGCCAAAGCTCTCTTTTCTCGCCACACCATCCTTTCTTTTGGTCTCGGGACCGACTTTGATGCTTCTCTTTTAGCTCTTGCCTTCTTTCTTGGCACTTCCTCATCCTTCTTAGGATCGACTTTTCTATCAACAGGCCTTAGAGGTCCACCTTCTACGCTAGGATTCAGGACTTGCGTCCCCTTATTCCCTTGCTTAGGGTTTTCCTCAACCGGTTTTGCATTATTTTTATCAACCTCTTTAGCCTTTTGGTCTTTTCTTACGGCTCGTAGGTTAGAGGTTTCAGTGCCATTGATGCGTACAGCCTCGATAAGGCTGACTCCATTTCCTTGTGGAAACTCCTCTATAGTGGACTTTCCCCTTTGCAATATTTGTATTGGTCCATCATTTTGCTGCAGGTTATTACCTTGCACTCTATGATTAACTGGACCTAGCTGTTTACTCCCCTGTTGGAGGGAACTAATCTTACTCCAATAGGTAGCAGCTAAGTGGCCCGACTTCTCACAAATATCACATTTAACATTTGGACAGTTTCTAGGAAAATGTTGTCCGCCACACCACTTACAGCTGAATCTTGAGGGTCCACCCTCTTCAGGGGGTCGACTCCCTATCAGATTTTGCTGCTTCTTCAAGAAATTAACATCAACAGCTATTTTTCGATATTGTTCAGAAATCATGTCGGTGTAGTGCTTCATCATATCCTTAACTTCGCCAAGGACATTAGAGGCACTCGACTCATAGCCTTGATCATCTATCCGTCATTCCATTGGCCTAACAATTTTATTGGGCATTGGTTGTTGACTCACAAGAACAACATTAGGATTTGAAACTTGGCCTCCAACATTTGGTGGAGCCAACTGACTAGCCATAGGCATAGTCACATTGGGAGGAGCTGGCAGCAAAGGTACATTTTGAACCATGCTTCCTCTTCCATTAGGGTTATTCATAGGCATCCCTTGACTTCCATTTGTCAATGGTAAATTGCCTCCAAGTACTAAACCCACATTAAGATTTATTCGAGAGGAGTAGGCCGTTTTTAATCGTAACTCTACTCCTTCTGCCCGCGCAATGGCGGTGTCTATATCAGCCAAAGCCACACTGCTCAATTGCACCTGAATATTGAAATCCAATCCATGCAAGAAGTATTGCAATTGGGCAGCCGGCGGAATATGAATGTAAGTTTGTAACTTACGAAACACTTCCTTAAGCTTCTTGGCATAGGCTTTCACATTCTCATGGGGGTCTTGGCGTGTTACATTCAAAACACACAACCAGTATTGGATGCCTCTTTCAGGGGCATATTCTCCTCGGAAAGCTGCATAAAATTGGTCAATTGTGGTTATGGTTCCAGTCTCTATGCTATGATACCATACCGCAGCCCTTCCTTTTAATGTCATGTTAAAGAACATCACAAGATGTCCCTCATCTTGGATGTGATAATTAAGCATTAATCTTTGGAATTCACAAATGTGAAACTCCGCATCTTCTTCGGCTAACCCGTTAAAAATGGGCAAAGGAACTCCTAAAGCTGGCAGATCCGGCGTCCCTGCAGGAATTGCAATGGGTTGTGCCATGACGACAATCGGATTGACAATAGGAGTTTGGACTGATGGGATCACACCCCCACTTAAAGTGGGTTGACTTGGTGGAAAAGAGAAAGAACTTGCGCTTCCTCTTGCACCTAAAGGACTATGTGCAGCAGTTGGGTTACTAAGACCATTGCTTTTATGCATGTCGGGCTACTCCTTTGAGGAGAATAGCGACTTACAATCTCCAATCGCCGTCTAGTCCTCTCAGCACATTCGGCTTTTTGTATTTCGGCTTGACGGTCCTTTTGGTCCCTAAAAACCCTAGATTCAAGAACCATCACTTGTTGGCAGCTCCCGGTAGACTCACCACTGATGGGACCTAAAATGGACCGGCACTGGCTATGGCACTAGCCAGACCTCATACTCATAACAGACAAACACACCCTCACAGCCTCGCCGACCAGGAGCGTCTATCTGCTGCTAAAGGACAAACTGTCCTAAAGCCTAATCTATGTGTTTATAGTTTTATAGTTTTGTAGTCCAACGTTTCCCTTTTTATAAACTCCACAGAGGGAGAACCCATACACATTGGCAATAAATACCACGATAATCACATACATGGAAGGCAACCTCTAGGTAGAAACACCGCGGCCCCACTGCAGCTCTCCTACATCGCAGGGATTAGCCCCTTGATGCGCTGCTCAACATATAAAACAAATGAACAAACTCCACTCTTTCATTTCGAATCCAGGAGATACCATGTGTCCTCACCAAATAATCCCCCAAGAAACGAATGTCTATCCTATGGCTTAGGATGCCTTTCACACTCAGCATGGGTCATTGTCATTGAAAACAGGTGCTATGTATCCAGGTTCTTTATTCCAATACCATGATCGTCATGCACATGCAAAAGTGAATGATTCTAAAGTGCTCAAATATCATTTTAAAATCAGAAAAGTGTGGTGTACAACCAGGCTTTTCCATGCTTTTACTAACCCCGTTGCTGCGATGTAAGGATAGCACCGAGATAACACTCGTACTACTATCCTCTTAATAACATACCATGAACTCTATGACATGATGTGCATCAGAAAATCAGCAACAATCAGCACACAAATCACACCATTCAAACATCCCAACCCCCTACGTTTAGGTATTGCTTTCGTTGCATAGGTGTAGATATTTATTTTGTCATGTTTTGATGTATAAAAAGTAATAAATCACAAACTTTGACAAAGAGATAGGGCAAATTGAGGCCAAACCTCATGCTTTGCCACTACCATACATCCACCAACAATCATTATTATTATTATTATTTTTCCAAGACGTATTTCTATTTTTTCCCTTATTTTTTTCATTTTCTTGATTTATTTGGCAATAAAATATACTATTTTTTGGTTTTCTTGTTCCAATCACTTCAACATACTAATATTCAATCTATTTCCCCAATGGGAACACCTTTTGCCCACCCGAAATGGAAAAACTACCATTTTACTACTTAAAAATCACATTTTGGGTTTACGAGAATTAAATGAAGCATGTAAATCATTGCAAAATCAAAATTTTCTGATGAACAGCAACTACTCATAATGCAAACAACACTCACACAAATTTTCATCCAATAAGAACATAATTATCATCATAAACTATAAAAAATCCTTCATTTTCTTCATAAAAATGATCATACCGTGTTTTTACGTAACCCGAGATGCCTTGAATGACTGCATAATCAGCAAGTGGAGCCTCCATTGCTCTCAATCCAATGCTGTACTTCAATCTTCAGCATCTCCATCAATCTCCATCACCATTTTCTTCATTCTCCTTCCCCAATTCCTCTTTCAAGAGAGTACACATGAATAGCCCATAGAGAAGAGAGAGAGGGAGGAGAGAGAAAGACTAGAATCTGTTCTCTTCATCCGGACAGCCATTCCTTGTGCGAAGACCAGTGATATGCTCAGCCAAGAGAGAGAAATTGAGGGGTAATGTCTGTCAAATAGGTTGCTTACAACCTCCATGCTCCATCATGATGGGAGAGGGCGAAAAAAACGGCGCATCCTGACGTCCTTCTTCTCCACATTTTTTAATGATTTCTTTCATGCCTCTTTGCATAAAATTTTGAGGGGGTCAAGGCTCCAAAGGGCACCCCCCCTTTGGTCCTAAAAAATGTCCACCTTTTCATATCTTGCCCAAATTTTGGCCACTTCCTTGTCCGGACTCTGATTCGAGCTCTGAAAAATCCTGGGCGTCCGGCTTGACATCCGCACTGACTAGCAGCTCCTGACATCCGGCGTGGCAGTCGAAAAAATTATCAAAAATCCACAAGTGTCACTCGGGCGCCTTTTAAAAGCCGTCTTTCACTTGGTGCTTAAAATCGTCCTAGCTGCAACTGCCGCCTTCGATGTTAAATATTTTTCCCCTAAATTTTGGATTTTTTGGCAAATTTTAGGCACATCATGGGCTCAAAACTCTGCTCTCATCAACACAAAGTATATATTTAATTTCAAGACATCACTTTAATCATACCATTTACATGAAATATAATGAAAAGAATAGCACAATAATACTCAAATAATTTCTCCAAAATAAATTTTATTATAATGAAGAGGAGTATTATTTGACTCAATACATTGAATGAAATGTGGGTATTATAGAGTAGTTGATAGAAGGATAGCAGCCGCATGGCATGCAAATCTTAATAGGCACATTGGATTGATACCTGAGATATTCTAAGACTCAATACATTGTGTGTTATATGGATGATATGATACAAGAGTTTCATGGATCATTGCCGATTGGCATGGAGATCCAAATGGACACATAGGACCAATAAAGTAGAGGATTTTTGAACCATCGACTTCCAGTAGATTCATACCATCCAACACAAAGGAATCACTCACCACATCAAAACAGTTGATCGAGAATTATATGCTTCACCTAAACCTTGTTCAATATCTGCATGTATAAAAAAACACCTGCATGAATCCCTTTTAACAAAAATACTTGCATGAATCTCTTTTAGCAAAAAATATCTAGATAACTGCATGAATAGAAGCAATACAAAACAGGGCCAATTTACCTATAAGTTGATCTGCTGAAGATAAGATTGAATCATTGCTGATTGAATCATTGCTAATCAAAACCCATTGCAAATGATGGACATAAGAAAACATCAATACCATCAAACATAAAAGTCACTAATTAAATGAATAAATTTTGACACCACAAAATATGGCAGATTTACCTGTAAATCGAGCTACATAATCTTTGCTCTACCTTGTGTTAAGTGCTGCAACAACAATTGACCCTTAAGTTAGAACTAGCATCAAACCCTATTGTAAAGATAGTAGAAAAGGGATAATGCAGAGAGGAAGAAAGAGAGAGTGTGTGAGTACATGAGAGAGAGAGAAAGAAATGAGCACCTATCCAATCTTGCCCAAATTGATCTCTACAAAAGACAATTTTGCAAGAGTTAGTATTTACATGAAGGTATACTGAAAAAACAGTAGAAAAGAGGAAACATAGAGAGAGAAAGAGAGAGGGAGAGAGAGATGAGCACTTATGCAATGTCACCCAAAATGATCTCTGCAATAAAACAACAACAAGGGTTAGAACTAACATTGTGTTGTATTGAAAAGATATCAGCAAAAAAAAAAACCAAACAGAGAGAGAGATTAACACCTTTGCCTCTTGCTTCAAATAAACTCTGCAAGAAAACAACAATTAGAACCAACATCAAATTCTATTGAAAACATAACATAAAAGAGAAACAACGCATAGAGAGAGGGGGGAAAGAAAGGAGAGAGAGATGAGCACCTCTGTCTCTTGCCCCAAACAACCTCTGCAATAAAACAACAACAACAGTAAGAAATGATATCAAACCCTATTGAAAAAATAGCAAACAAGAGAAAATGCAAAGAGAGATGGGCACCTGTGTTTTGCCCAAAAACTAGAGCTACGTGGAGAAGAAAGTGCAGAGGTAAGCAGAACGATCAAAACCCTAATTACTCTCAGTAGGGAGCTTCAATGGAAACGAAAATTCACGAGTATAAAGAAGAGAGGTATATTGCTCAACTTTTGGGTTAAACTGATTTCGTGAGAGGGAAAAAAACCAAAATTGAAAATTCTCCAAAAAAAGGGAGAAATACGAGGTGAGAGAAACTCAAATTTTGTGTACTATTCATTCTCCCTTTTTTTAATCCCCCACTACCCCTTTTTTTAATGGAAAACCCAAGATTTGGAGAGATAAGATTCACCCTCCATGGATGTCAACATCTAGCCTTCCTATTGGACAATCTAAAAGGCCCACATCTTAAACTATATAAATTTTAAGGGCCCATTTGTGAGTTTATTTTTTTCCTAATGAGAGCAAAGTGAAGAACAAGTACAAGATCAAAAAGAGAAATCTCGACTACATCGACAAGAAGACTTGCAATGAATTGAGATCTACTATGCCTACCATGACATATCTAATGAAGAAAATCACAAGGGCTTGTCAATCCTTGTCTCTACTTTTTCACTAGAACTTTGTATTGAATGTACTTGCCATTAATGCTCCTGACATATGCCTTGTAAAACTCCTCATGTAAGCCTATGCATAACAACCTCTACACACTTAGTGAGGCCTTGTAACAGCCCCTGGATGTTAGCCATGTTTTTTTGGTACCTACACTTAGCCTTTTCTGCGACAACCTCTGATGTTTACCATGTTTGTGGCATACCCACACTTAGCAAGGTTCTACTCATGATAGCCTCTATACATTTACTGCCTTTTTCACGGTTGTGATTGAGGAGGGGTGTTGAGAAATATGCAGTCACACTCGTGTGACAGCCTCTTTGTATGAAACAATAGGGCAAGACACGCGCAGTTTGCTAGAAAGGATGCCTGAATCCCATAAGCACAATGGAGAAAAAGGGAACCATCATGAGCCTATAAAGTGATGTACCTTCTTATCATTCAATGATGGAAAACAACTGTACTGTCCTTTCAGTCATAGTCAATGTCATACTCAAGATTGTGTTTATGAGTCCAAGCTTCCATCTTGGAACCTAATTCACTTGAGTAACAGTTAGTCTCTTCAGTCTATGTCATCATGAACATTCTCTTTGTGTTCCATCCGCCATAGCCATGCTCTAGATCCATGCATTTCAACAAAATGAACCTAATATATCATGTAATAGTAGTTTTCATGGTTACAACAAGCATGGCTTATATGGTGGACATTCTTATTTGTTTTTACTATCAACAATTGTATCTTGATGAGAGTTTATGAAAGCATTGGCTGAAATATAGATATTGATAGATTGTGATCTATTTTATGTGTCTAATTTATGAGCAATCTTTATCTCATCTTTGTTCTACATTGTCATAAGTATTGTTTATCTTGTTTCTCATGATCTCATAATGATATAGTTATTCTATCTTCCTCATTTCCTAAACTAGTAGTGCAATTTACACATATAATAAACTATTGACTATAAATGTCAATACAATTCTCATCCCTAACAAAACCAAAACTCAACAAATTCTTGCACACACTTTAACCAAGTCCCCAAAATTGGAAGCTTTCCTTCTTTTTTTTCAAGGGGAGAAATGCTTAAAGATATTGGGCATCCTCCAAATCTCCAAAACTTGCAACTTCTCCATACGAGAGAATTTGACCATTGGGAAGACACTGACCGCCCATTCAAAGTAGAACTTTTGTGGTAAAAGGTTAAGTTAATAAAGAGGAGGTAAGTAAATTGCATTCTATTTTTTAAATTAATAGATAATTCTAATGTTGCCATGTTGATCTGAGATCCTTTGAATGAAGATAAACTGGTGTTTATGTCACATCAGAGGCAAGATTTTGTTGAGAATCAGCAATCACACTCAACAAAACAGCCTCTTTGTATGGAGCTTCAGGATCAAAGATATGCAGGCTAACTTATCCCATATGCACAATGGTGCCTACTGCAGTTTCCTACTTTCCTATAAAGCATTGTACTTGCTTCCTTTTCTCAATGCAATGATAGTACTCTTTTCATTTCAGTAAAGTGTCAATGTCATTGTCCACATACACAAGATTGTGTTTATGAGTCCAAGTCTCAATCTTGGAACCTAATTCACTTGTGTGACAAACAGTGTCTTTTCCATCATGAGTCCACACTTCTCCTTCCATCCTCCATAGCTTCCACCTTTGCCATGCTCTAGATCCCCCATTTCTAACATGGTATCAAAGCCTAGTTGGGCATGGCATTGCTTCTCCAGCCTCTTTTGATTCCTCTCAACCTCAATCTAGCTCAATGTCAGCTCATGACTTCATCTCCCAACTCTACTCTCACTGAAGCTTCCATGGCAGCCATAGCCAGCAGCACCTTGTCAGATTGAGATGCTTATATCTCACTCCACAGGTCAAATCTCTTGGAGCTTCCTTCTGGAAAAGTATTCCCCAACTCACAAAGCTTCCCTGTATCACATCAATCCAGGACATTTGACCATCTGGAGCTCAGCATTGTGAAAATTCTCAATCTCTGCTCTGTGTCTGCCATAGCCAAACATGACCTACCTTACTTGGAGCTTCAATAACTTCTCAACCAGGCCATTTCAGCTCTTGATTTCTTCTAGGGAGTTGTTCTTCTACTCAAGGCGCTTCATCTTGGCACGAAAATCGATCACATTGCTGCGCCCTGACCCCGACATTGCACAAATTTGTCATCGCTGTCCTGAACTGCGCCGAATCTGTTTGAGCTGCCTGCGTGCTTCATACAGTCCACGATCTTGATGATTATCATGCGGCTTTGATAGCTCATGAAGTCAGCTTCCTAGGCATATAAAAAATTTTGAAAATGATCAAGTATAGCTCCTGCAATCTGAGAAAAACCAGGCCCCTGTCTCAGAAACCCTAATTCCACCATAGCCAAAATTTCTCAAGCTTTTTTTTCCTCAGTTTTTCTTTCTCCTGACACTCAACCCAAGCCTCTGTCACTCTAATCCATTGACCCAGCATCAAATCAAGGAGGGGAAGGACCTGAGAAGATTGAAGAACGACCGAACGATCCCGAACAAGAAGAATCAAGCTCAACATCAACACTGACATAGTGTGTTTTCACACTGTCATTAACTGTGTCTCTTGACACACTGCATTCTCCTCTTCTACTGATAAAATCTCAGGATTCTGGCGTTGATTTGTTGCTGATCTTGCAAACCTCAACATGGGAAAAGACTCTCCAAATGCTCGATTCAAAGGAGTCGGGTTTCACACCTGGCAAACCCGCATCAAGCTCATCTTGATGAAAAAGGGTCTCTGGGCCATCACAAATGGCAAAGAGAAGAAACCTCGGGACACGGACCTTGCAACTACTTGGCAAAAGAATGATGACAGAGCCCAGGCCATTATCAAACTGGAGCTAGACGACAGTTATATCCACCATGTGGATAACTGTGAGACCTCACAGGATACATGGAAAAGACTTGACACCCTGTTCGGTGCACAATCTAAATCATCAAAGTATGGTCTCCTGATTGAGTTCTTCAGGCTTGAAATGAAGTCGAGCACATCACTTGCCACACATCTCAATTACATGGAAGGACTCCTAACCCAACTTGCAGGAATCAACATTAAAATGGATAAAGATGTTTGCATCGGTGTTCTACTTAAGAGTTTGCCTCCTGAATATAATAATGTATCAACAACTTTAATCAACATGCCAAATCCTGAACTTGTTGATATCCAGGCATCTCTGTTAGAAGAAGAAAAGAAACTTAAAAGCAAAGAAGAGCCCAGCACTTCAAAGGATGAACAAATGTTATATGTAAACAACAGATACAAAGGTAAAAAGGAACCGCTCTTCTGTGACTTCTGCAAAAGGACCGGACATACTGAAAAGTTCTGTCATGCTAGGAAGAGGTCCCAAAAGGCCTATCTTGCAGCTGTGAAAGAAGAAGAAGACCATGGACCAAAAGATGAAGAAGAAGATGAAGATGAAGACCACCAGGATCGGAAGGACAAGACTCATCAGTCCTTCTACTCTCATAATTCTGATAGACTGTTTTAAAAGCCTTGTACTTCCTTGCCCCAATGCTTCCTGCCATAAGCTTTGTAAAACTCCTTATGTAACTTGGCATTACAGTCCTTGTACACTTTGTGAGGCCCCTGTTACAGCCTCTGGATGTCCACCATGTTTATGGTACCCACACTTAGCCTTTTCTGCAATAGCCTTTGGTGTTTTGCCATGTTTGTGGTATGCCCACACTTTGCAGGTGGTTCTCATTACAGCCTCTACACACTTTGTGCCTTTCTAGTTGTGATTGAGGAGGGGTGTTGAGAATCAGCAATCACACTCAACAAAACAGCCTCTTTGTATGGAGCTTCAGGATCAAGGATATGCAGGCTAACTTATCCCATATGCACAATGGTGCCTACTGCAGCTTCCTACTTTCCTATAAAGCATTGTACTTGCTTCCTTTTCTCAATGCAATGATAGTACTCTTTTCATTTCAGTAAAGTGTCAATGTCATTGTCCACATACACAAGATTGTGTTTATGAGTCCAAGTCTCAATCTTGGAATCTCAATCTTGGAACCTAATTCACTTGTGTGACAAACAATGTATTTTCCATCATGAGTCCACACTTCTCCTTCCATCCTCCATAGCTTCCGCCTTTGCCATGCTCTAGATCCCGCATTTCTAACAGATTTTAATATGGAAGCAAGCATGAAAAGAGTGGGTCTTGTGTGATTCCAAATCTTAACCAATCCTGAAAGGCTAGTGAACGACGACCACACCACTTGGGAGCTCATAGCTAGCCACGACTTAGCCAACCACATTTGAGACACAACAACTCGTATTTATTTCACAATATGTATGCCTCTCATCAAAAACTATAATCCAGGTACCAAGACCACTAGCTTCACCTATTCCTTATAGTTTGACTAATGATATCAAGATCGGGAGGCAAGAATTGAACATACACCAAAGCTAATAGAGGAGGCACCGGGGATCAAGACTAGGACATGGAAACATAATAGAGCATAGAGAACACCCCAAGTCTCACAAAGGTGGAATGAGTCAGTGATGAGTAACAAAGAAGTCCTTTTGAAGGCAATCCTTGATGAACAGTTAAGATCACAACATAGGAATTTTCACATGTTTACTTACAACAAAGCTATAGCCGCATCCTAGCCAAAGTACTAAAATGGTTTTAAGAGGACATCATGACAGGGAATCTAGTCAAATAGGACAAATTGGTTGGAATGTGTTACTGAATCCATCACCAAGGCTCATAAGGTTCTCTTGAAGAATCCATTAATGAAGCTCAACTATACAAAAGAAAGAGACAACATTGTCAATTTTGCAGTGTGATGACATGCATTGTGGTAGTTAGTATAGGAGTATCTTTGTGAGAAATCTTTCCATCAAAGTATATAAATTACTGCCTTCACCATCAAAGGATTGGACTAGAGAGAAAAGCACTCCAAAGAAAATAGATAAATAGAGGAGACAAAAAAACCCTAACCCTATTGACGATCATGATAAGAGAGAAAAGAAATATAGAGAATAAGTGGAGCTAAGCTCATCTTTAGGAGATTTTGACAAATGAGGAATAGAGGAGCAATGAATGATAATCCATGATACTAAAAAAAAAAGAGTGACAAAAGTTAAAAGCTAGAATTAAGGAGAGCCAAGAAGAGTAGGAATGGACCATGAGGAAATCTATTGAAGAGGCAATGCACAAGGACCACACTATCTCATAGTAAGTAGCCAAAATTCTAGTAGAAAGGGGAGAGATGTCTAAGAAGGACAAAGAGAAAACGATAGAGGAATCACAATCTTCTAACTCAATAATCCCTCATGAATTGATGACACAAATAGAGAGCATGAAGGCACAAATCAGTGAGCTCACCGATGCAAAACTAACACCAAAATCCATCATTGTAAACTAGAAAGATGGATCATGTGCCTTGATACATCATCAAAGAGTACATGGGAGTCTCAATACAAAGCAGGAAGATTAGGAGCTCTAGAGTGGTTGTGTGTAGAACTCAAAAAGGATAAAGAAAATAAAATAAAAACCAAAATAGAACTTTAAGAAAAATGAATGAAACCCAACACATCTACAAGAAGTTCCTTATTGAATCTAATGAGCCAATACATGAGCTTTATCCACAACTTCAAGAAAAATTCTCCAGCACTTTTTAAAAAAGTCTCAACATTTAAGATTAGGTTATAGGAAGAAGTGAAGGAGTTGCAAAAATGGCTGTTAGAAACAAATTACCAAATTGAGTGATATCACACTCTAGCTAGCTCAAGAGAAGGAAAAACAACATTGCATGAGGGAGAAATCTTGGAGCATCAGTAGGTATAGGGCTAGCCTATAGGAGATACCTACTAGTTTGTACAGCAAAAGTCAACACAAGATCCAATTGGAAGCATACAAATACATCATGGCCAAGCAACAAGAACTTTTTAGAGAAATTGCAATGTTGGCCCACACTCCATAGCTAAAAGATACTAAGGAACTCTAGGCTCAAAGAGGGTTGATTTCTAGAGACCTTGGAGAGCATGGAACAGATCTATAAAATCAATCTAATGGCCATAGAGCAAATAAAGGAGGACTTGGTCCATCGTTTGAGGAAGAAGGTTTATGAGGATCAAAAAGTGAAGACAATTGGTCTATTGCAACCAAAAAACACTCCACTTAGAATCTCCTATGGCTATAGAACTACCAAAGGTCATGATGCCCCCCACTGACCTGTAGAACTACTAGAGTTTGATGCAAGTGAACCTAAATAGTAGACAACAAGAGAAGATGATCAAGAGCAAAAAGATGCATATGATACTATGGTGCAGACACTAAGAGCACAATCTCTAAAGTGATTAAATATTCTCTTTCCCTTGAGCTCCTATCACAAGAAGAAGAAGGAAATCTAGACAAAGCACTACAAAGGTACGTAGAAAGGCACAAATCAGCTACCTCAATAGTCTTTGACTTTAGGGTGAGTGAGCAAAGTAGGCTCAAAATACCACTACCCCTATGCACAATATGATTGCTCATATGGGGAGGTAAGAATATAGCAAGTAAGTGGTTTTGCCTATTGGATCTCATAGCTTACTATACATTTTGGATATATGTCTTGTGTACCAAGGTACAACTTGGGTGGCTTGATCATATACCTAATGATGCAAGGTCATCATCTCCCCATTAATGATTAGTTCTTTGGCCTTCGAATAGGCAACAATGGACTAGCTTTAGTTCTTCTGTCAATTGGATGCTATTGAGATCCACTCGAAAGTTACCAACTTGGTTGGAATCGATTGTTAAAAAGTTACAAAAAATTATCCATTCCTTGAAACCATTCCCATTGGATTCAAGGTATAGTGTAGGCTCAAAAGATTCTCAAGAATTATCACCATAGTTTCATGGAAATCAATGTGCAAAGATTGACTAGCAATCTCATACACATTTGAATACCATAAATCAATTACATATATGATCAATGGCCTATGATACCATGGTGCAATCATTAGGAAAGTAAAGATATATTTATTTATCATGGATAAGTGACAAGCATTCAACAATGTACCTCGCCAAATTCTTTTATTACAAATATAGGTGATTGGTTGTAGTTTCTAGAAAGGTCTTATTGTGCGTAGGGAAGTAGGGATAAATATCTTAAGTAGAAACCATGGGAAGTATGACCAGATCAACTAGAGTGGTGATACCCCATCCTCAAAAACAACAAAAAGGCATGGGAAGATTTTTGCTACTCACACGAAGGTGAGAGGATGGATCCACTCTATTGCCGCTATCCACAAAGGCATATCAAAGCGTATGAAGAAAGCAAACAAGGTAGATATAGTATACAACTTTCTTGAGATTCTAAATATAAAGGCTAGACATATATATACGATCCACCTATTTTAGCATATAGACCTAGTGCCAACAGTTAGCCAATTTGTGAAAATTTTACCAACTACTTGGACCCCTCCTTCATTACAACATGCAATTACCTCAAACTATTGATAAAGGTAGTGCAATAGCTAGTTATGCCATACAAAGATGGGATTTCTCCACTATATTTTAATATAAATGTAGGTATTGATTGTGTGGTGATAGTTTGTCCACACCTCAAAGCGGTATTATTACTTACATTTCATGTACAATTGCTAGAAGACATGGTGGAAGCCAAATGTACATATCCATTTTTTCTCAAGGGATCCTTACAAATTTTTGAATTCATAAATAAAATTTCCCTCAACAAAGGATGCCTTCAAAGAACACTTTGTCCACTTCCCGAGTAGTGTGGTAATACCTTCAATACACTCATTTTATTTTGTTGAGATATTAGCAATCACACCTAATGTAGCCTCTTTGTATGAGGCAGTTTGGGATGAAGACATGCAGGCTGCAAGAATCCCATATGCACAGAAATGGAAATATGTACCCATCCAACAACTATAAAGCATTGTACGTGACTACCACTTTTAATAGATGAATGAATACATGATGATGCTTCTCTTTATCAGCTAGTGTCAGTCTTGTACTTGTCAGTCCTACACAAGATTGTGTTTATGAGTCCAAGCTTCCATCTTGGAACCTAATTCACTTGTGTAACAGTTGTGATCTTCAATCAATGTCATCATGAGTTTAGTCTATGCTTATAAGCCACCATAGCCATGCTCTAGATCCCGCATATTTTAACATGGTATCAGAGCTCAGCTGAGCATGGCCCAACTCTCCTTTCACTCCTCTCAGCTCCTTTCCATCTTTGCTCAGCTCAGTTTGAGTATTGGACCCTATCTCCAATTTCATTTGCATTCCTACCCTCAATGAAGCTTCCATGGCAGCCATAGCCAACAGCACCCTATCAGCTTGAAGCTTTCATATCTCTCTCCACAGGCCAAATCTCTCTAAACTTCCTTCTGGAGAAGTGTTTCTCTACTTCAGAGATCCTCCCTGGCACCTCAATCATTGAGATTGGCCAACTATAGCTTCAGCATTGCCTCTTTTCAGAGTCATAGCCATAACTGTGTCTATGGATAGCATCTACCTACCTCTGTTGAAGCAGGCATATCTCATCAATCAGGCCATATCTCTTCAAGATTTCTTCTCAAGATTGTTCTTCAGGTCAAGGCGCAAATTCTTGGTACAAAAATCAAGGAGATTGAAGCACACCATGCCCGGCATTTGCATTTTCCCAAATCTGGGCGCAATTGACAGCAACCACTTTGAAGGCTTAGATCTCTCAACTCGGGCAAAACGAGTACAAACCCTCTTAGGGGGAGTTAGACACATTAGTGAGGGTCCTCTATCTCAAAGGGTTTGAGCAGATTCGACCTGTGGAGCTCGTGGGAGCTCATTTACCAGTCCCGCTGGTCCCTGTTTTGACAGGACAGCCATAGCCACTTACCTTCAAGCTCATTTTTCCTTCATTTTCTCTCTCCTGCCACTTAAACCAAGCCAAGGCCACTCTAATCTGAATTTTTCAGCAAGTATTCAACCATCAAATCAACAAGGAGGGAAAGCTATGAAGAGTTTTTGAAGATCATCAAGTCAAACTCAAGCAACAAACATCAAATTTCAAACTAGTATCTTTTGATACTTCACCGCCATTGCTTGTGTCTTTTAACATATACAAAGATCAACTCATTGCTGGTTATTCTCAATTATTTGAAGTTGATTTCCATCATGGGAATGACCAAAATAAAGTCTTTTATGAAGATGCTTCTCATGAATAGTAACATTACTCTTGTTGCTCAATTCAACTACATGGAAGACTTGTTTATTCCGCTTGCAAGGATGGATCGATTTACTTGTTTTGAAGAGCAATCGATGAATTTATTTGAAGATTTTGAAGACATTTCTGCTGCCTCAAAAACAATGATACCTTTGCTTGAGGGGGACATGAACATAAAGATTGATGCAACTATTGCAAGCAAAGTCAATGAAGAAGCAAATCAAGAGGACCAAAAGGACAAGAATAAAAAGAAGAAGCAGAAAAATCATGAAGACTTTGAAGTGGCAAACAAAGTGAAGTACAAGTACAAAAAGCTAGACAAGAAGAACTGCAATGAATCGAAGATCCATGTCAAAAGAAATGCTAAAAACTGCAAGGGCCTCACGGTCCTTGATCCTATTTTTTACTGACTTTTTAAGCCTTGTAATGTCTAGCCCAAATATCTTTATCATAAGCTTGTAAAACTCCTCATGTAGCCTTGTACTACAGCCTCTGTAAGGCCCCTACTACAGCCTCTGGATGTCCATCATGTTTGTGGTACCCACACTTAGCCTTTTCTGTGACAGCCTCTCTAGTGTTTTGCCATGTTTATGGTGTGGCCACACTTTGCAGGTGTTACTTTCACTAAAGCCTCTACACACTTTGTACTTTCTGGTTGTGATTGAGGAGGGGTGCTGAGATATTAGCAATCACACCTAATGTAGCCTCTTTGTATGAGGCAATTTGGGATGAAGACATGTAGGCTGCAGGAATCCCATATGCACAGAAAGGGAAATCTGTACCCATCCAACAACTATAAAGCATTGTACTTGACTACCACTTTTAATAGATGAATGAATACATGATGATGCTTTTCTTTATCAGTTAGTGTCAGTCTTGTACTTGTCAGTCCTACACAGATTGTGTTTATGAGTCCAAGCTTCCATCTTGGAACCTAATTCACTTGTGTAACAGTGGTGGTCTTCAGTCAATGTCATCATGAGTTTAGTCTATACTTATAAGCCACCATAGCCATACTCTAGATCCTGCATATTTTAACATATTTTATTTACAAAATTTACCAAAAAAAATAAAAAGAAAAAAAGAAAAATAATTTTTTTTTGAAAAAAATACAAACATGTCATACTTTCACTGCATCTAGGGGTCCCCAAGTTAGAAGCATGTGGTGGCCTTGGTTAGTCAGCTTCGTCTCTAAGCTCCTAGCCCACAATCTTCACATCACAATCTCAAAGCACATTAAGGGCATGACATATTGAGCTTGCTCGAACAACCTATCACCTTGAGACCAACACAACATCAACTTGGTTCTCAAGTAGAGGACAACATTCCACGTTTACTTGCAATTTGAACCAACTCCCAATTGCATAAGCATATGCACTAGTCACTGTATAAGTAAGGTGGATCCACCTATGGGGAGGAGTACTAGTGATCTTATAAGTACAACTATAAGTACAACTGACTCACCGAAGATCCCTCAACATTGATTGCCCACATCAACCATGATCCATCATCCATTTGCCCATCAGACAACCATCCCTCTACTAGGACTTTCTTACTAAGTACCCCAACATCCCTTGCCTTCAACACCTGCTATAGCAAGCTACCTTTAGCATGAGTGCCATGGAACTAACTCATTTAGGAGAGGGGTATACTGTTAATCACAAGTACAAAATTTCTCCATGAATTTAGAAAAGAAACCATTGTATTAATTATTTTGGATATTTTATGGAAAGTTGAGCTCTCTCATGCATATTATATAGAAAATTGAGTAGTGCCATAAGGCTAGGATGTGCACAATTTAATTTTTATGCTAAGAGTAAGGTCTAGCTACACGCAAAAGGAGGGAAGACTAGTCATATGTCCATAAAGAGGGTTGAATACCCAAGAGGATTGGGGAATTCCTAAATCTAAAAAGCATGTATATAAAGGATGAAAAAGATGAAAAAGAATGAAAGAGGGTATTCATATGTGTGCTAACTTAGCTTTTTATCTCTCTTGCTACTCTTTTGTCCAAGTGTATGAGAGTGAAATAGAGGGAGCAAGGAAGAGTGTGTGGAGTGATGAGGGAAGACTAGTCATATGGCCACAAAAGTTCTTTTACAATGTCTCATTAACTTGATTACCTTTTCGCAACGAAGATTGATTACATTTTCGCACTTTCAAAATCCTCTCCATTGGATAAGGAATAGGGACATAATACTTGGGAAAGTAGTGTCTCAACTTATCGCAAAGCTAATTAGCTTTGAGATCCAATGCGCATACATAAGGTTCTCAGTAATAATTTTCCCAAACATTGTAGTGGCACTATAAACAATCTAGGGAACCTAAAAAGATATAGCTAGCATGTTTCAATAGAGGAGGCAAGCGACCAAGCAAGATTTTGATAGATTGACATGGCCACTGGCTTGTAGTATAACCAAAACCAAAAAGGAAGGGATATGATTTGTGATAAGAAAGTTTTCTCACCCAAAGGGATTTGGGAATTATGTTCGTTTTGAAATTTCTCATGTTTATACTTCACAAGGAGGGTTTTAGGAAAGTTTCCTCAAATGTAGGAAAATTTTTGTTCTTTTTTATCCTTTATATACATGACTTTTTGAGTTAGGGATTCCCCATTCCCTTAGCTATGCTATAATAGCTAGGAGCATCACGTCCAAGCAACACCACCATATACCTTTTCTTTCTTCTTCATGGCTTTGCACCCTCTATGTACGTCCATCAACATTGAGAGAGAGAGAGAGAGAGAGAGAGTGTGTGTGTGTGTACGACATTAAGTTTTAAATGATGAAAAGTGCAAGGTGCCATCATTAGCCTATAATAAATGTTGTAAGTATTCAACCTATAATATTTCTAAAACTATTTGTATTTTAAAAACATCTTGCACTTTAAAAAAAGTTGGAAATTCAAGAATGAACTCAATGGCTTGGCCTTTGATAAGAAGCTTAAAAGTAATTGGTCATATCTATGATTTTATCTTAGGTAGTTTCCAAGAGAAACGCATGTTCAATGTTGAGTGGGATGTTAAATTTGGGAAAACACATTCAAAGTTTTACATGTAATGCTTTTTTACATTCTAACCTCATCGTAGTCATTATATGATGAAAAAATTTTGCAAAACCTCAAAGAAAGACCTACAATTTGTCAAGGTTGAAGGTTTTTGTATTGGGTACCCAAAATATTTTCTATGACCCCGATTCTTAAGATGGCTAAACTTTTTACATTGCTTCAATCTTTGACAAAGGACAAGGTCCATTTTACTTTGATAGCATGTGTAAACAAGGGCTTAAACCAATAACCATGGTAGACTCTCGCACCATGGTAGACTGTCGCAGATAGACAATAGAAATGAAAGGGTACAAGCTCGCACACATGGAAGTCAATCCAATATTTATAAATTTAACAAAACCTAAATTTAATATAGCAAATCAACCTTCACAAATCAACAAGCTACACATATGCTTACATTGTAGATAGGTTATGGTAGGTTCACTTAGTGCAAAACTTTCCTACGGTTTTAAGGAAAGTCATGATTTACTAAAAATACCAAAATATCCACTATCACATCATACATGATCAACCATGGTAAATCATAGGGAAAGACATGATTTACTAAAAATACCAAAATATCCACTATCACATCATACATGATCAACCATGGTAAATCATTTGAAGCTCACGTGCACAAGCATCGAAGAAGAAGAAATCACTAGTAAAGCTAACTCCACCTTTGCAAGATATTGTACATATTATAGCTACCTAACTTGCACATTTTAAAAGAAGAACCAACAAAGAAAAGTTATGAGCAACATTGAGTTCTCAGAAGGTCCAAAAAATGTCATGTATCATATTAGAAATCGTGCGACCTTTAAATGGTTTTCAAGAAATAGACTCATTGTTCGTGATCTAAGAGTGCGGCCACACATATAGTCTCTACTTGCATTTCAAAGTAAAGGTGACTACAATTTTAGTAAAAAGAGAGAGAAAAAAAAAGCATGTTAAACAAAGCAAACTTGTCTGCCCACCCCAATAGCTCTAAATGATTTTCCAGACCACGGTAGAAGTTAAGGTGTAAGGCCAATGTCCATATTATGTATATGTAGCCCCCCGTCCTACCGACCCCCGCGCCTCAGCACGCTTGGGACCACCAGCGCAACACCCCAATCGCCTGACAAGTTAACATGTAGGCCTCTTGCCCATAACAGCACCTCAGTACTAGTACATGAAGAGCTCCGAGCTCCACTTCCTTACATAAGAACCTCTGGCTAGTCAGCTTGCAGTCCTTGATCACGCACGTTGGTCATGGAAAGACATAAAGGGATGACAGGTATTGACGACCGCAACAATCCACTTACTTCCTTCAGCTTTTAGATGATTGCTGCAAGTACTGTCAAGAAACATAGGAGGTGGCCATGGTGGTTCTCTGTGTGACCTGAGTCTCTGCAAATGCATAATTTTACTTGGAAGATTTCCCATTGTTAATTTTCTCAAATGGCACCAACTAGGAAGTTTTACATGTAAGTGTTTAAGACCAATTACAATTTACACCTGAGGCAGGCCAACCGATCAATTATACAGCCTTGAAGGAATGGTATTATCCTTCAAATCTTTCAAAACTACAGTGATCACCTTCTGTAGCTTAGGCCACTCCTCCCTAAGAGAGCTGAAGAGGGATCGCCTACCAAAGACTCTCTCATTCTTACTCCTCCAAACCCTGTCAATAATCAATGCCCTAATGATATTCCTTACGCCAATCCTTTTGAGATTTTATCTCTGCAATACTCTCCTCGAGGGTTTGTAGATATCTTTCCATAGTATAAATTGTTGCATTATAACTGATCCATTACACAGATGCTGGCCAACTTGCTTTGCCTTCCAAGGCAGCACTTCATGCTTTTCTTTTTCTTCATGAAGTTTTCTAGTTATGTAATAGAGACAAATCTCCTAGTTGCAGTATATCCTACTGTCAAAACTTTTTGCCACTGAGGACTGACAAGTACTCCTTTTTCTGTTTCCCTTCGAGGCACAGTGGTTGATTCATACAAATTTCTACTGTACGAGGCCTGGTCAGCTGGATCCAGTTTACAAGATCCCATGTCCTCTGCAACTTATAAGACAAACCTGGTTGCTTTTGAGTCTCAGACATTTGCCACTCCTACAAGGTGCCCAACCATAGCATCAAAATGTAGGGCATCCTTTCACTACAATACCTGGAGCAGTGGGGCATTGTGCAAGTGGGCAGTGATCAACTTCTGTGCCCCACCATTGGAGTTTTTGCTGCGTCAACCCAAGTGAGAAGTACAGCAGAACTGCCATAAATGCTGTACCTGCGTCAAGAGCCGCTGACAGCACATAATTGTATCGTTGCCACCATTTTTTCCTGAAGTGGAAAACATAGTAGTTGAACACTGTGCCCACTATCAGCCAAGTGAAGACATTCACAGGGGTGGCAGGGGGCATGCTGGCAAATCCTCCAAGTAACACTGGCATGTTGATTAAGGCTATCCAACCTGCCTTTGGGAAAACCTTACTACATATCCAAACTGGAACTGGGAGGAGTGCCCCAAGTAAGAAAAACCAGTTGAGATCTTTGTAGATGCCCAAAGTCCCAAAGAGATGCTTTGGACCAACAAGGCCCCAAAGCACGGAGGCATCATATGCAACACGATCCTTGGGGCATGTCCAAGGGCTGTCTGAAGGGAGGTTATCAGTGTCACAAATAAACCGAGTCGAAGTGAGCATCCACCATGCGGTACACATGTTGACAGTGCCAGCTATCAGTGTGCCCACAAGCTGTATCACATGTACCAGAAGATAAGTGCAACATAAAAAGCAAATTATGAGGATTTCTCAACGTTATGCAAATGCTTGAAATGTGTGGTGAACAACCCCTCTGAAGTGAGGCACCACTTAAAACAATTGTGTTTGTCTCTCACACACACCCCAGGGGGTTGGGGGGCAATCACCTGAGCAGTGTACATGCACCTAGGAGGAATCTTCATGTAATGACCAAGTTTCAGGTCAGCTAAGAATGATATCGCATGTGTCATACTTATCCTTCCATAGGTCTTGAACAATGCATTTGCAATAGGCCTTCCCGGAAGGAGGTAGCCGATCAGAAACTCAGCCAATACATTGAAGCCAGGGGGCTGCCCACAGAAAGTTATTTTCAAATATAAGAAAGTATATCGCAAGATGTCGTTAAGATTCAAACCATAAAACCACCATGAGGTAGCAGTGTACCTGATTTGTTGTTGCTGTGATGACTCCAATGGGAAGAGTAAAGAAAAATGCTACACCACAAGCCAGAAGCAGACCCCACCAAGGTAGCTGTACATCATCTTCCCAAATTACAGACACCATGACTGAGAATGCAAGGCTAATAACTAGAAGAATGATGAACCAGCTCTGAGGAACTACTCTGTACTGTTTCATCAACTCAGAGTGGACATCTGATTTCTCATCCCTCATGGCTGAGCGACTGCGTTCCAGTATTTCTCTACAGTGATGCCAAGCATAGTGTTCAACTAACTGAAAGCCATAGCAATTGTGATGTCAATGCTTCTAAAATGAAAGCCTTGTACTTACTTTCCATGAAAGAGAGCCACATGTGTGACAGTAGCTGCAATTCTGGCAAACCCAAAACCAGTGGATAGTGCAAAAAACGTGCTCAGATACAATTTGCTATAACTATTGTAACCCTGGACACTAAAGGTGAATTCTGGTGTCATCACGCGGGTAACATTGTACTTAGCACCTTTATCAGTAAACAGTTGGCTTGAAAATATTGAGAAAGTCTTTGCATGATATACATTCCCCCAGTATGATGCTGGGATGAGAGCATAGACGAACAGGACAAATCCAACTCCAATGTTGACAATAGAGAACCATGGTGTCACAAGTGGGCTGCCGAGGTAGGATGAAACACCAGCCCAGTCCAATGAGATGGCCCCTATACCTAAACCATGGAAACCAGAGCCAAGTTGATTTGCTGTAACATTGTGAGGCCAGACCCAGCATATCCAGGAGAAGAATGTGAGGACACTGAATAAGTATCCTGGCAATGTATAGTATGCAAAGCTAGCCACCATAAAAATAAGGAAAAATTGCAATCTGGTCAAGCGTTTTCTCTTCTTGGAGTTGTCCTCATGTAAAGTCCTGAAGCAAGCAGAAGATAACAAACAACCGACTATGCATTTTGTAATCTTATTTGACGAAAAGCATGAAAACAGTACCCTGGTTAGATATTTACCTGAATAGGGAGACTTGAACTAAGTTTGAGGGCCACCACATGTGTACAGGCTCAACCAGATATTGCCGAAAAATGCCAGCCCATCCATACCCTAGAACCTTTACAAGAAATAGTACAGTGTGATTTACAGATTTTGTTTGCAACTTCATGAGGCAAAAAGATAATAGCGATTGCCATCAATTGGAAATAACCAATATAACATCATGATTTGACCCCTTTCGTTCTACCTGCGTTGTCAGGACAATGAGAAGGCCAGCCACAAAGTGAATGTTCTTCTTGTAAAAGGCTTTCATGATGTTGATTACTCCAACTGAGTAAGCATCACCACCTCCAAATGATACACCAGCATTTGCAAAGATTGTGATGAGGACATGCTCCTTTACGTTAAATGGTCCTGGATTGAGAGAAAATGTGCATCCCAATACAGGAACTCTGTACTGAGTTGTGGGGAGTACTGTGGCCATAAAGCGGCCAATAGGAAGTGCAGCTATCTGTGCAAACGTAGCCGATACGGCAAGTGGCTGGGTGCGGTAAGAGAAGAAGGTGTTGAGGAACATCAACAGGACACAAGAGGTTATGCCCAAAAACCACATCCGAAATGTCATGACAGGCAAGGAGGGATCATCTATTGTGGGCACAGTTAGGGCCACTTCTTCCACACCGGGGGGAGCCCGGTGGTAATGTTGATGTTCTGAGTAAGCTGTATCCTCCATCATTCACAAATTGTGTGTGCTGTCCACTGATAATTTGAAGATTTGGCCAATCTGAGGTTACAGAACTTTAGCCATATTGCTCAAAGGTGCCTCAAACTGTAGACAAGATGCAACCAGCGGCCTGTCCACCCAACACCATCACTATGTCATCGAAAACTGGCTTTGTTCCACAGTGGCTGAACCTTTAAGATAACAGCCTTCATGCTAAAATGAGGCCAAGCTTCAGAGAAGAACTGCAGGTAGTACAGACAGCATAAAGAAGCTGATCCCGAGCATGGCATGACTGGAGTTTTCCAACAGCTTTCCAACAACCACGATTTACACAAGTTTTAGAATATTTCCCACTATAATTCCCACGTTGTGAATTGTGAGAACATCATGAGTTTTGTGAGGGAGGCACTGAATACCTAGCTAGGTGTGGTTGGGTGCAGGGGGCTGCCGGTCACAGGGTGTGACCGGCAGCCCCCTGCACCCAACCGCCAGGGCTGTCAAACCCCTGCATCCAACTACATTTACCTAGGTATGCAGCACCTCCTATATGCAGGACCTCATGATATTGAACACTAAAAGAAAAAACAAGGGAAAAGAGCCCGTTTCCTCACATGGCCAAGGAGGCCACCAACCCCTTGCCGCCAACTGCACCTAGCTAAGTATGTGGTGCGTCCTGAGCGGAAGCTCATTATGGTGAAAAGTAACCCATTTTCCCATCTCAGTGGAAAATACCAAAAACTTGCGAATTAGCCATAGAAAATTGTGTACTTCCGGACTTCCATCAAGGTGAGCTGGAGCTCCTAGTTCAATCTCATGGCGCTGACTAGAGAGACGCACATGCTACAGCGTTCCTTAATGGGTATGGCAGCACAATCAAAAAGAGTAAGATTTACCTGACCGAAAGGGGAGATGGCCTTGAGCATCATCCAGCATGCAATCAGAGAGGAAAAGGCTGGTGGAATGGGGATTGCGCAATGGCCATGGGGGGGAGTCTCTTGCTTGATAGTAATAATGCTGCATGCAGACAGAGCAAAAGAGAGAATGGGGAGGAATATTTGCAGGAATGGAGGACGACAATGATTCTTCTTATCGGCCAGTCTATGGGGACCATAGAGAGAGAGAGAGAGAGAGTACGACGAGCACGCGCTGGCCGTGTCGGAACGACCGGTAGCGGCAGCTTACTCTGTCTTACGTGGCGGCTAGCCAACCTACGTGGCATGCCCTTTTGCCACCCTTTCAACGCAGGCGCGTGTATACGACACGCCCAGCGGGCCCTCTCACACGCCCCGCCCTTCCAACTTTGCAAAAGGAGGGGGAACCTGGGTTTGTTGTTAACACTAGGCAAGAGCTTGTGAGGTGGGAAAGAACCTTCTCAAAGCATCCTATCCCATTGGGACAATCACAACCCAAAAGCCTTGGGGCGAAAAAGAGAGCTAAGGGTACATAAGGCTTAGAACAAAATAACATCATGGTGGCCACTCTCTCCTCCTCCTCCTCCTCCTCCTCCTCCTCTTTTTTGTCCTCACACATCATGCTAGTTGTTGAGATCTTGTCATCCTTTTGACCTTGCTCACCTATACTGTACTACATTTGTCTTTCTTGCAATAGTTGTTGAGATCTTTCCATCCTTTTCACCTTGCCACCCTATACTTGTTGTAAGAGGATTGTATATTGTCTACCCATCCTATTAAGCTAAGGTGCATTACACTTTGAAAATTCATCAGCTAAATAAGCAATCACTTAGTGTGCTTTAAAACTATTCCATGTTTAGGCCAAGATGATATGGTATAGCATCTTGATAAGATATGATTGAAACTAGTAGATAAATATCAACTATTTATGTAACCTGCCATCTACCCATACCACAAGGGCTATGAACAGGTGGTGATGCATCGATGGACCACCACCCTTCATAGGAGTGGTCCCAAGGTACACACCATGATTTATCCTACAAGAGTGCTTTCAATTGTATGAGATCCAATTTTAAAAATGGTAGATTAGCTTTCAAACATCCAAAGATAAGCCATCAAAGTTGTGCCTTTTAAAATCTATTGTTAGCAAATCTTTACGTCAACATCCTTATTTGTGTAAGTGTGTTGAAGGAAAAATTGTTGGAATAGATAATGGGACAAACTTGGGAAGGGATCACCTTGTGAGACCAACCAAATGGTCCTCATATGTTTGAATGCAAAGCTAATTGGGTGAGCAGTTGATGCACATAATCTGAAAGTGGGTAGCAAGACAAATGATTTTTTTTTTAAAATGAGTTCTTTGAAATGTCAAATTGTAGAGGAACCCAATGTAAATAGAGAAAATGGAAGTACGTTCTTGGCTAAGAGGTGGGATTTGGAATGTTAACTAGAAGTAGATCCTCACTATAGGCATGTTAGAAATGCTTCAAAATATCAACTTTTTTATCAATGGCCAACCCTTTGCAAAAACTATACTTAAATAAAGAAAAGATAAAGTTTGCATTATATGGGGGAGCAGCTAAAGCCCATGGGTATACCATGGCATTGCCTCTTAATTTTTTGTGAACATTGGATAAATATATTGTCTATAACCCAAGAATTCAAGCTAAGACATTATTCTAATGCAAAAGTAAGATAGTTTTTATCAATTTTGTTGGTCCAATAACCATTTTTCATAGCTAGGTCAATAGTCAAGAAGTTGGCTTCGTCATATTTTGAAGGATAGGATAATTATTTTCCTAATGATTTCAACTAGGCTGAATTCTCCATGATGTGGGATATTCTTATAGTGCTTTGTAAAACTCTACTAAACAACAACTAAAAATTGAGTATGGAAGATTGATAAAGGCTTGTTGGGTTGAATTCACCAATTAAATGGATTGTATACGGTTTTTGAAAATTTCAGTATTCCAGCCAACAAGTTTCATCATGACTTCTTTGTAAGTTTCTAAGACAATTGTCAAATTAAGTGTACAATTAGTATATATGGAATTGGTAGCATTGCTAAGCCACCAAAGTCTATGTTTATGAGCCTTAAATGTACTCATAAGAAAGGGAAGGTTAACAGTGCCCTATTGGCAAATTTTCTCTTGGCAATCAATTCCATATCATGTAAGAAAGCGCCCAAATTTTCAGCATGAGATGAATGTGAATCATTGAATCTCTCTTCAACAAGAAGTCATACTAATCTCTTGCATAAGAATGAAGGGTTATTTCTAGCCTTGTCTATGCCAACTTATCAAAAATCATTGAGGAGAAATTTTAAGTCATGGAGTGAATATCGTAGATACATTGCTTCATAATGAGAATGCTTATAAGTTTCTTATCTATGAAGCATTCAAATCTTTCCAAAAAAGCCTATTTGTCCAATCTAAGGAGCTTGAGAAAATCAAGACCAAGAATTAGAAAATGTTTATCTTCATCATAGTTAAATAGCTTCGAGGGTATATGATTTAGTCCTTCAGCAAGTTGCTTCCTTAAATAGTCATTGGATACAATATCAGGACAAGTGGTACCAACATGTTCATATCCCATAAAGTAAAAAGATGTAGGATAGAGATGACAATTACATGAATCATAAGAAGTAGTAAAGGTAGCTTGTGGTTTATATAATATGGATTTAAGTGAAGGGAGAAATTTCCAACCAGGAAATCCTATCGAGCAGGCCATCACAAAAGGTGAGATGGATTATGGAAGATGTTTGTCTTTCTCTAATCATCTTAATTCTATCAAGTAGTTGTTGGACTAGAATGTACATACATTGATCAAAGAGTAGTTGTTGTCTAGCAATGGAGCTACATTCATCAAGGTGGACACATGTCCTCTTGAGATTATGAGGTATATTTGTAAGAAGCTTGAGTGGAGAAGTTGACAGTTTTGTTGTGAAAGTTTCGGCTTGTAATGTGCTTGAGGACACCTACTATTTGTTGAGATATTGAGCTCCACTCGTGATATGCCAGGGTGACCGTTGTGCATTTATGTCACCGACTTGTCAGTTGGCAGATGCGGTTGGTACACCGCCCATGAATAATAGCTAGATGACAGCTATCCTTATCTACTCTAGTTCGTGGCTCAGTTAGTATGCCACCTTAGTTAGTTGAGTTTGGTTTGAGACCCATATATAGGGTTCTTCTATTTCTATGTACTTGAGTTCTTTTGGCTTACACAACTAAGAAGAGGAAAATTGTTTTCAGCCTCCACCTTTGTGTGTATTTCCCCATTGTGCAAGCAGGAAAGCTACAAGTGAGACTCCTTCCTTCTCTCCCACAATCTTGACATGGTATCAGAGCATTGTTCGTGGTAAGAAGCTCAAGAAAGCAAGCCAAGTTCGCGGTGTTCTGGTAAGAGGACCAGTGTTGCTTTCATTTTTCTGTTTTGGGAGCAAGTCTCTGCAGGTAGCACAGCTGAAAAGTGCAAGAGTGCATTGTCTCAGATTGAGACGCCCTTCGTGGTGTAGCAAGAGGGTAGTATATGCTGTGGGAGATAGGGCTTTAGCCCTTGGTTGCTTTGTTTTTTTTATTTGAGGCCATTTCGGGGCTTGTTTTGGAGGCGGAAGTTTTCTGCACGCACTCAGGAAAAGGCCCTGTTTTATGCTGTGCGACCACTGTTCTACAGGTCGGTGAAAAGTTACTGTAGAAATTGCATCGTATGCCTGTGCGTAGAGACATTGGGAGTTACAGAATGATCCTTGTTGCATGTTGATGCAAAATCGTCACTAGGAAGTGACTGTGTGGTCAAATACCACTTTCGTCAGTTTTGTAGATTTGCCCTTGTGAGGCTGAAGTTGTGTTCTTTGCAGTGACAGAAATTTTTGCAGTGTTTTGTAATGGCATCTGATTCTCTTTCACAGATTGTCACTGAAAAGCTTGACAAGAATAAGTTCCAAGCATGGAAGTTCAGAATGACGAATTTCCTTATGGGAAAAGGATATTGGAAATTCGTTGTAGGAAATGAAGAAGAACCAGTTCTTCCTGATGTTCCTAATCAACAACAAATGCAGGCATTTAAAGCATGGCATGAGAGAGCCAAAAAAGTTATGTATTGGCTGTCTATCAGTATTTCAGACTCTATGATTATGCATATTCAGGATGCAAACACGCCAAAGGAGGCATGGGATACTTTGTCAAAAATATATAGCACAAATACGCAAGCCAAGAAAATGCAGCTCAAGCAAGAGTTGCACAATGTGCAAAGAGAAAGTATGAGCATCAATGACTACCATATGAAGGTGAAGAAGATTGCAGATGCACTTGCTTCCATTGGGTCACCAGTGGAAGATGTACCTTTGCCTAAAGATAAGAATGCAATTGGTTGTAAGTGGGTTTATAAGGTGAAGCACAATGCAGATGGTTCTGTGAACAGATACAAGGCAAGATTAGTAATCAAGGGGTATGCACAAACATATGGCATTGATTATGAAGAAACATTCAGTCCGGTTGCAAGGATGGCAACCGTAAGAGCAGTCATTGCTATGGCTACATCAAAGGGATGGTCTTTACATCAGATGGATGTAAAGAATGCCTTCTTGCATGGTGATTTGCAAGAAGAGGTCTATATGGAGCAGCCACCAGGTTATGTGCATGTTGTTCATCCTGAGTTTGTTTGCAGATTGAAGAAAGCCTTGTATGGCTTGAAGCAAGCACCTAGAGCATGGTCTGACAAGATAGGACAGTATCTTGTCACTATTGGCTTTCAGATTTCCAAGGCAGATTTCTCACTTTATGTGAGAAAAATAGAGAAAGGTATTATGCTGCTTGTCATTTATGTTGATGATTTGATTATCACAGGTGATAGTGATGAAGATATCCTTCATGTGAAAATGCTATTGAAGCAGAAGTTTGAGATGAAGAATTTGGAGTGCTACGTTATTTCTTGGGCATTGAGGTGATTAGATCACCAAGTGGGATATGGCTCTTGCAGAGGCAGTATGGATTGGACATGCTGTCCAAATATGGGATGACAGGCTGCAAGCCTATTTCAGTTCCTTTGGAGCAGAATGTGAAGTTGAGCGCAGATGCAGGTGAGCTTCTCGAAGACCCTACTATGTACAAATGCATAGTAGGAAGTTTGATTTATATAACTATTACAAGGCCAGATTTGAGCTATGATGTTGGATTGGTAAGTCAGTTTATGCAGGCTCCAAGGAAACCACATTTGGATGCGGCTAGACGCATACTCATGTATGTGAAGTCCACATTGCAGTATGGACTATTTTATGAGACTGGGGTTCAAATACAGTTGCATGGATACACTGATGCTGATTGGGCTGGTAGTATTTCTGATAGATGATCTACTAGTGGATATGTGTTCTCTTTTGGGAGTGCTGCAGTCACTTAGAGAAGCAAGAAACAACCTACAGTTTTCTTATCGAGCACAGAGGTTGAGTACAAGGGTGCAGCAATGGCTGCATGTGAGGTAGCTTGGTTGCATAAGCTACTTTATGATATGCATCAGTCTACAGATGGGCTAGTTGTCATTTATTGTGACAACATGAGTAGTATACACTTGGCAAATGACCCAGTCTATCATGCTAGAACAAAGCACATTGAGGTGCATTATCACTATGTGCGAGAGAGGGTTTTACTAGGTCTTATTGATCTAGTTTATGTCAGCACAGAGGATCAGGTAGCTGACATATTCACGAAGGCATTGGGCGTAGAGAAGCTGCACAAGTTCAGAGACCTGCTTGGTGTGCAGGAATTGGGATTGAGCTCGAGGGGGAGTATTGAGATATCGAGCTCCACTCGTGATATGCCAGGGTGACCGTTGTGCATTTATGTCATCGACTTGTGAGTTGGCAGATGTGATTGGTACACCACCCATGAATAGTAGCTAGATGACAGCTATCCTTATCTACTCTAGTTCGTGGCTCAGTTAGTATGCCACCTTAGTTAGTTGAGTTTGGTTTGAAACCCATATATAGGGTTCTTCTATTTCTATGTATTTGAGTTCTTTTGGCTTACACAACTAAGAAGAGGAAAACTGTTTTCGGCCTCCACCTTTGTTTGTATTCCCCCATTGTGCAAGCAGGAAAGCTACAAGTGAGACTCCTTCCTTCTCTCCCACAATCTTGACACTATCCCTTAAGGAAAAACTAGAATTCTTGGTTGAGAGGGTGCTATCATAAACTTAGGTGGATTGAAGCACCTTTCTATAAATCTCACCCCACCACTTTCTTATTTGGAGGTAGATTGGGACCATTGTTAGAGACCATAAGATTTCTTGTAGCCAATGAAACCGTTTCTCTGAAATAAGCAAACAAAAGTTACCCTTTTACAACTTCATATGCCTCCTTCACCACCTAGTTGAAGAATAATAACATGGAGCCTTGTAGGGTTTTTGTAGGAAATATTGTGTTAACATTATGCATGATAAAGTAGAGGGCATGATCAAACCATAAGATAGTATTATTTTTGCATTCATCCCTATGGCCTATTATATCACATCAACATTTAATAAAGGGCTTCAAGAAATTGAAGACCCATAGAGAAATTTGGCATCATGTTTGTCATTGGGTTTTGTAGATTTTGAAGCTACACATACTTCATAAGGGGATGGCTTGCCTTAAACATAGACGTACTTATAGGACCATTGAGAATAATGGTTTTGGAAAGGAAGGAATATCCATGGCATCAGATGCAAATTCATTTTCAGTAGCATCAACATTTTCTTTGCCAAGAAAAAGAAGCCACATCTCAATGGGAATAGTTGTTGTTAGAGTAAAGACATGAGTGGGAATAGTTGTTGTTGTTTGATAATTGCATGCTTGAAGATAAATTTCAAGGACATGAGTTGGAATAAAGGCATCCACATATGATCCATGTTCATGGATTTTAACCCTTTTAGGGGTTTCACAAGTGGTGTTAAGCATTTTAGCCTATTTTTTTGAAAAGTCTCAAGGAACTAAGGATTTCTATTCCAACCCATTTGGTGGGGTGGGAGTGTCAACTCCAAGGTTTTTTGGGGTCTTGGATTTTCATCCTAGAATAGGATGCTAAGACGATGAAATGGATACATGATAATGGACTTGGAAGGATCCATCTAGTTATTCACGTTCATTTCATCCTCTTTCGTCAAATTATCTATGTTATCCATCAAAGTTCTTAGCTTTACAATGGCCCTTATGGGATTGAGAGTGCAATATGATAGATTTTTAGCAAGTTGTCAAAATATAATTGCATAGAAGAAGTTTTTTTGGTTCAAGAATGAAAGATGTGATTGAGAGCAAGAATGGAAGAGGGTGTTGCAAATTTTAGTGTCCACTACAAACATATGTAGTTTGCTCCATGAGAGAGAGAGAGAGAGAGAGAGAGAGAGAGAGAGAGAGAGAGAGAGAGAGAGAGAGAGAGAGAGAGAGAGAGAGAGAGAGAGAGAGAGAGAGAGAGAGAGAGAGAGAGAGAGAGAGAGAGAGAGAGAGAGAGAGAGAGAGAGATGGAAGGGAGACCCACGTTTGCAATGTTTTTAATTGAATTTTCTTTTGATGAAATGCATGTTGAATAGAATATATTTTCAAAGGGAACTCAAGAAAATGCTATTAACATTTGCTACATAGCAATGTCTAGGGACATGCTATTTGGAAAATGTTAACTTGCTTACACACCCAAGCAATTCAAGTCCTAATGAGAATGACAAATCTACCCACTTCAGCACATTCCTTACCAATCTTTGATGGGGGACCCAATGAGGATATGGAATTGCATAGTTTCAATTTTTAGAAGCTTATGTTTAGTTTTCAAATTGAGTAGGAACCTCATCATATGATATTCTTTATTATGACGTTAAAAGGAAATGTGGAGAAGTAGTATTATTGACTTGCACCAAACTCAATAGCCACTATGTAGGATTCCTATACCTCTTTCCATAAGGGGTTCTCAAAGTAAAAGGGTGGATAGTATTGGCCACAAATTTTGAATGAAACTTAGCAAGAGTTCAATGAAAGTATGAGAGCATACACAAATAAACTCTAAGAGGTTTTCTATTGCTTGGATACTTGAATTAAACACTATATCTATCATAGTCTTTGGTACCTTTGCATGTTACATTATGGCATTTGGATTATGCAATGCACCTAGATTCTAGCAAGGGACTTTTGATAAGACATTTGCTAGCATTTCACATGAAGAACTCAAGGTCTTCATTGAAGACCTTGGGGCCACCACAATTTGCAAAACAACACCTCATAGTTATATAAAGTGTTTTGAGTGTTGTCATCAATATTGCATTACTTTAAATTCATGTAAGTATCATCAATATTGCATTGCTTTAGATTCATGTAAGTGTGTGTTTGGAATACCATATGGCTTACTCACAAGGCACATTGTAAGTGCAATGCTAGTAATACTGAAGAGATAGCCATCATTGTAGCAATGAGCCCACCCACCAACCTTAGAGAGATGCAAAATTTCATATCTTTAGTGGGTTATAATTGAAGCTTATAAATACATTCCCTATGAGCACTCTATTTCTACTAACACATTTGCCATCCTATAGCCTTTCACTTGAGTGGAATAAGCCTTGTATGGTAGCATTTGAGAATGTCAAATGCAAGCTAGACATTTGTCTTTAAAGCACCAAAGGGAGAAAACGTTTTTCTATATCTTTACAACAGCCACTATGTTTGGCTCAAATTTTGGAGACTTACTCATACCATCTGAATGCTTTTGCAAGTGAAAGTTTGGAATTTTTAAACTTCAAATAGTCATTTAGAAAAGCTTTGTTTGGCAATGGTGTTGTCCACAAAGAAGTTCAAACATTATATTTATTATGAGAAGGTTGCATTCTTTGGGCAAGGTTATGATTACTATTGAATAACCTTCAACCCCCTAAATATTTAGCTAGATGGTTAATCTCTCTAGTGCAAGAGTTTTGACTATGAAATCTGCAATAAGCCACCAAAGTTGCAAGGCATTGCAAAGTGCCATTTTGGACACCTAGTGCAAGAGTTGGTGTGTAAACAAGACACACACGTTCAAAACAAAGTCATGATTCAAGCCTTGATTGAGGCCCTAAAAATAAAGCATAACAAAACCATTCCAAAATGATTTTGAAAAGGAAGCACGAATAGAACAAGAAGATATATATGGAAGTCTGGGTATACAATACAATATTTAAACATGCCATAGGCCACACTCAATTTAAATTAATGTTTGGGAAAAAATGTGTTCTCCCCTTAGAAATAGAGTAATCAACAATAAAAATTACATTAAATAGTTCTCTAAGAGAAGAGGAAACCCTACAAGAGTGACTAACCTCCTTAATACACCTTCATGAAATTTGTTTGCAAACCCTTTTGTTGTTGGAGAAATTGAACTTGAAACTCATAAACTAATGCACAAAATTGAAGTGAGATCCAAGAGAAATTAGAAAATAGAAATGCACAAAGAGAAGCATGACACAACTTGGGTGCAATTATCCCCCCATGCATTAGAAGGGCTCTCCCCAATACTTGTATTTATAAAATTTTATTGATATTGTGCCCGAATTAGCATCTTAAATCCATGCTTTCTTCTATTTCGGTGAACAATTCCCCTTTCCCTAATATGTAAACAACATATAACAAATCTATAAACTATCTTTAAAAAGGTTGAATTAAAAGAAAAGTTTAAATTAAAATGTTTAATCTAACACACATAGAGAACTTTTGATTTAAAAAGAAGTTTGATTTAAATAAAGGAGAGAGAGAGAGAGAGAGAGAGAGAGAGAGAGAGAGAGAGAGAGAGAGAGAGAGAGAGAGAGAGAGAGAGAGAGAGAGAGAGAGAGAGAGAGAGAGAACCTAGGCCCTTACACATGAGAGAGAGAGGGGGGAGGAGGGAGGGATTTAATTAAAAATGGGAGGGGGAAAAGAAAGAGAGAGATTATAAGTGAGAGAAAGGGGAGGGGGTCTTAATTTAAAAAAGGGGGGGGGGGGGGGGAAGGCTTTAATGAAAAAAGGGAGGGGGCAGAGAAAATCAAAGATTACACGTGAGAAAGAGGGGACTTGGGGAGGGGGTTTTGATTGAAAAAGGGAGGTTTGGAAAAGGGGGTAGGTTGTTGTGAAATCCAAACAAATTTAAATCCTCAAAATTTAATATCATGTAAAGATTTGTCCATATGTGCCAACACAAGCATACAATTAAAGCACTTCAAGTGCACAAATGCATTATTGTAACAATGCCAATACTAATTATTGTGCTCCATCCAATGCTTCATATCTTCCTCCAATTCCTTGATCTAAATATCCCTCCATCAACAACACAAAATAAATAATCCTAATGGCATCCATTTTGCATAATATGGCCAATGCCACATGTTCACATTTTCAACGAGACATGATTGTATGCTAAAATTCATATTTAATATAAAAATCAAGTTACTTTAAATCAATAATCAATTAATCAAATAAATCAATGTTCATAACATTTGCATCAAGAGGCTATAAAGAAACACATGAAAGCTTTACATGAGTTGTGAGTTAAAAAACTAACGTCATTAAGGAACAATTGATGCTATATTAGGATGCCTAACACCTAACATTTATATTAGTTTCGCTATAGGTTTGGAAAGCCCCAAACCTCCATAGGGCTTCCCAAACCTACTCCCTTTTCCAAACCTCCCTTTTTCAATCAAAACCCCCTCCCCTCCTCTCTTTCTCAAGTGTAATCTCTCATTTTCTCTTCCCCCCTCCCCCCCCTCTTTTTTTAAATTAAAACCCTCCCCTTTTTAATTAAATTCCTCCCCCCTCTCTCTCTGTCATGTGTAGGGCCTATGTTCTCTTTCTCTCTCTCTCTCTCTCTCTAATTAAATCAAGCTTCTTTTTAAATCAAAAGTTTCTCACTCTCTTTCTCTCTCAGATTTAAACTTTTCAATTTAAAATTTTTAATTAAATATTTTTTTAAAAAAATTTAATTTAAAGTTTTTCAAACATAGTTTTTCACACACTTTGAGAGAGAGAGAGAGAGAGAGAGAGAGAGAGAGAGAGAGAGAGAGAGAGAAGAAGAAGAAGAAGAAGAAGAGAGGAGGAGGGAAGAGGAAAGAGAATAGTCTTTTTTAAATTAAACATTTTTCTTCTCCCCCTCCCGCCTCTCTCTCATGTGTAGGGCCTAGGTTTCCTCTCTCTCTCTCTCTTTGTTAGATTAAACTTTTTAATTTAAACTTTCTTTTTAATTAAAATAAGGAGAGAGAGAGAGAGAGAGAGAGAGAGAGAGAGAGAGAAAAAGAAAGAAGAGGAGAGGGAGGGGGAACAGAGAGAAAGAGAATTATAGAGAGAGGAAATATAAAATTTAAGAGAGAGAGAGGAAAAGAAAAAAAGAAAAGACAGGAGAGAGGAGGGAGAGAGACAGAGAGAAGAAAAGGAGACAGCATCACTGATGACGTCAGGGAGCGGATGCATCGCACCTCTCCAAGGCGTACGACTAAGGCGGTGACCAAGGCATAGACCTTGGAATCTTGGCCTTGGCATACTTGGCAACCGGCTATAAATGCTTCATTGGCACCATTGGTTACGCGTGAGAAGCTCCCACTAGATTCTTGTAGGAAAATCTTCTCGAGAGGTCACCCATCCCGTCAATGTCGTCACCCAAGTGCACTTAAGTGCCAAATGACTATCCACTAGGCTAATTCTTTTTATTGTTCTATACTACAAACATAGTCTTAATAAGCTAGTCTTAGGAGGGTCTCCCAAGTCTTTCTTCCATGAACTAGCATGTAATACCTCATTAATAACAACAATTATCTTCATAATGAGAGTCGGTTTTATCATTAGAGTTAGTTTTTAAAAATGTGCAACATAAATCAATTTTCTTTAGAATGTATACGTACATTAAAATAAATTAAGTAATGGGGATATTACAAAGGTTGTTGGGGGTAAAGGCACCTATGTCTATGCCACTCATGACATATACACTATAGGTGGTGAGCACCTAGCTCTGTCACTTAATTCTTTATTCTTTGAGTGACATTTAAATAAGGGAAGGTCAATCACATACTGTGACTATTGGAGTTCCCACATCTTGTTTCTCTCTCTCTTGCTCTCTTGCTCCATCCACCATAGCTCACTTCTCCATTGCTTCTACTTAGTTGTGCTCTCACTCGGGCTTCTCCCTTCACAATGTTTCTTTATGATTGCCAAACTTCCAATCCATCTATATGGAGTGATGCTAGTATAATAATGTTTCTAGGCATATGATTTAGGGTTGGTAGCATATGTTGTGATGGTCATTTATAATCATAATAATATTTTTATTTATACATTGGAGCCTTAAAATATTATATTTTTCCAACACCAAATTGCATGCTAAAACTTGCAAAATGACATAAAAAGGACCTCATAAAAGCTTGGTATGATCCATGTAATGACAACATTCTCTTTAAAGATTCATGTGTAGAGTTGAATGAATGCCCAAAATATGGGGTTGATTGGTTACAGATTTACATGCAAGTGTTCTATCACTTCCTTATAAGTCACCATTATCAAAGTTACATTATATTGAGTTTGCACTTTTGATCTCATCATCAAGTTATAACACTTGCATTGATATGTCTATGAATGAATGTATTGTATGACAAATGTTGGATGAGGAGGATTGTGAATATATTGAACCAAAAAGCTTGAGAACTTGCTTTATCTATTAAGTTGAATTGTGGCATGCAAGTCACATAATGGCTTAATTAGTTAATATTATGAAAATATGTGATGTAGCTTATTTATGCTCTCATCTTCATAAACCTACAAGTGCCTTTAAGAGCAAAGTTTCTTGATACATGGGTTGTATGGAGTTGTTCATTGAGCACTATTTGATTAATAGAAGTATTGGTTCTTAGAATTAGATGGCTTAGGCTTTGAATTTTATGTCATAACTAATCATGGTTAATAATAGGATCATCACAAAAGGTGAGAAATTAGAATATAGGGAAGCTTCTATTATGGAACGTGTTTCCACCAACATAATGGTTCCCAACAAGGTCTAGCACTAAAACTGGGAATACATATAAACTTGATTTCTACATGTGATAGTATCTATAATATGGAAACATGTTTTAAAAAGTGTCACAGTCTATGTCACCAAAAGAATATGCTTTTCAAAGTGTGCTAGTTTTAATTTTTTTGGGAACATGATCCCATCCATGGCATGACGAAATTGCAAACTTGAAATCAGTTTCCATTCTAGAAGTCATCATAACTTATAGGTTTGCAAACGAGTTCCTATTCTTACTATGAAGCAAGCCCTAGTGGGAACAAGTCCATAGAAGATCCAATATTGTGAAACTAGAGAACTATCTTGCTACTATTATGTCTCATTCTTCCCTCAGGTCTACCTCTAAGCTACACTTAGTTTCTTAAACACTACATCCATCCTTTAGCAAGATGTCAATACCCTCTAGTAGTAGGATCCCAATATTATCCATCTCCTCATTTCTAGTGATAAGAAGGACAAAGCCTTGTGTGTACATCATTACTTTGATGTTGGAGCAAAGAATTCAATGCATGTGTCATTATCATCAAGGGTGCATACATCAAGCTCCTAGAATCACAATGAGTCATATTGGCATGTATGGACAATGGGATCACTAAAAAACTCTGGTAAGCATGAACAACATAATTAAATGGCTCTCTTGGCCTAACAAAATAAAACAAGTCACTACATGCACAATATTATAATGCTAAAAGTTACTCCATTTGTCCCTAAGAATGAATGTTATACTCTCCCACTAGAGCAAAGGTAAATGGGATCTTAGGTCCTAAGCTAAATGGAGAAAATTATTGACCAAACCCCCTACATTAATATCTAGGGATGTTGGAAAATCCTGTGTCCATGACAAAGTAAGGAGTTGTCAATGGCCACTTGACTCACTACCCATGCTAACCACTAATGAGACTAAAGAGTGTGACTTTGGCTAGTAACTCGAAAAGTTTCCAATCTTGATTTCATCAAATAAGGGAAATAATCCTCATGTCCACAACTAAAGAAAAAATCTTCATAATAGACATAAGTGGCTAATGAGTTTGTAAAGTAGTTCCATTGCCTAAGTATAAGTTGGCATGTTATTCACTCAAACAATGTGAGCATAGTCATAGATGCATGGTGTTACATGCATAAGATGGGATGTTGTATAGTATACATCCTAATCAATTAATTTATAATCAACTATGAGCCACCTTTTGCTTGCAACCATCAAACACCTCCATGTTTGGAAATGTTTAAGCCCATAATATTTGAATATGTTGTTCATAAAACCTATGCTAAATATGCACCAACTTTCATAATGTCTCTATTCGCCGTAGCTGCTTCGTGGCAATTTCTGTCTTGAAGTAGTGAGAGAAGTTAACTTTGCTCAACAATCCATTTCTCATCTTTCTCTCTTCTCTTTTTCCTCTCAATTTCTAATTTTTTAACTCTCTCTCTCTCTCTCTCTCTCCACTTCTCTTCTCTCTCTCTCTCTCTCTCTCTCTCCCCTTTTATTCTCCCCCCTCTCTTCTCTCTTTTCCTTCTCTCTCCCTCTCCTCTTTTTTCATTTTTTTCTTCTTCTCTCTCTCTTCATTGTTTTTAAAATTTTTTTCTTTTCTCTCTCTCTCTCTCTCTCTCTCTCTCTCTCTCTCTCTCTCTCTCCTTCTTTTGCTTTCTTTCCGTCCCAGCCTCTCTTAAAGTTCGTAAATTTTATATTTTCACTTATGTTTATATTATATCTCTTCTCCTCTCTCTCTCTCTCTCCTTCTCTCTCTCCTCCTCTCTCTCTAGAAATATATTTAGATTTTAAAAATAATTTTCTCTTTTCTATTTTTCTCCATCTCTCTTTCTCTTTCTTCTTCTTCTTCTCTGTCTCTCTCCCTCCCCTCTCCTCTTTTTTCCTTCTCTCTCCTCTTTTTTCCTTTTTTCTTCTTTTCTTTAAATTTTTTTCATTTCTCCTTTTAAATTTTATATTTCTTCTCTCTATGTTCAAATTCTCTCTCTTCTTCTTCTTGTCATCAAAAAATGCTAAAAAGCAAGCGTTCTCTCTTTACCCCCCAGTTACTATATAAACAAGGGCAGAGTGTCACGGTAGACACATGAATACACACTCAGACACACAATGGCAAATGCTGACGTCTCTCTGTTGGTTGGCACAATGAAGCTCTGGTGCACTCAACCGAACCTCTCCACACCTATGTGGAAGTGCTACTCAAATCCATTAGCTTCTTCCATGGCTCCCAAGAGACGTCGAGATGCTGAGTGAGGTCACGCTTAGAGAGCTTCCCAATGGGAGGAAGTAGTCACTGAAGTACAAGCAAAAGTTAACCCTGAATCCATTTAACCTGAAGGACCGGTTATTCCACAACAAATTGAGGTTGCGACCATAAATTGTAATCATGATGAATGGCCAAACGGAAATAATCAGGTTAGTACATACGAAAAGGATCACGATTATTTAGAATTTACTTAGACTTGTAAAAGCATGTTAGTATTATCAAATGCCTTTAGGAAGGAATACGAAAATTGATGAAGGGGATAGATTCCATGCATCGCATTGAGAACTGTGTTAAAATGTTTTATGGTTATGATTACTTTTGGATTTGTGAATGATGAGTTATGGCTCTTATGATTCCGGGCTTGCATAGCCTCTGGATTGTGGTGGTCCGGGAAATCGGGATCCCCAACCCAATGCTCCCTAACACTTTGCGGAGTGTGGAAAAACTCACTTGCGGCGAGTGGGGGTCCTATGCTCTTGAGGGAGATAGGTGTTTTTGATATTTGATCACTCGAGCACTTGAGAGGGAAAAGGGACGAGTTATAAGCACCCTTGCTATGTAGGACAGCTCCGGAGGCTCAAGGAAGCTTAGAGGGGCTTTGAGCCAGTACATTCCCTATTGACCATAGATGGAGTGCACATAGAGAGGTCCTATCCTAGACTGGTGGACCGTGTCTTTCTATGGAAAGACACATTTGTACCACTTTGTGGAGTGATGGTGAAATAAAGTACTTGATTTTTAAATTGTTTGTTATGTGCTAAAGATTGAGTTTAATGAACCTAGTTTAATGGAGTAATAAAAGGAAGCTAATTTTATATGTCCAAACAATGTTGGTAGTATGCTTTGCTAATTAGAAAACTAAGAAAACCCCATTGAGGAAAGTGAGAGGCTTTGATCCTGATGATTGGACGCCTATGACTATGTGGACCCGATAAGTCGGGTAACTTTCCAACATTAGATAGAGTTGATTAAATTATGACCCTTCCAATATCGGTAGGATTAGTTACCAAGTTTAACATTGTTTTAGGGGGGCGGAGCTGAGATTTTACCTTATGGGTAGGGGGATCGAGTTACACTCTCCCCCATCTCTCACTCTCTTTCAACCAAGTGTGGTGTTAACCTTACTCCTACCTTTGATTGATTACAAAGTGGTATTCTTAGGTGGGTGTTAAATTGTTGTTAGGGGTGGCTTGTCCACGCTTCCCCTATGAAGTAGAATTGAGATTCCCATGTTCAACTAAGTCCAATGTTTCCCATGGGGAGACGAGATGGTGATGTGCATGGATATGAATTTCAGTTGACTACTAAGAGGACTTCTCTAGCTTTATTGGAGGAGGCACCTCACACGTGGTATTAGAGCAGCCTAGGTTCCAAAAGAGCATTTAGTGCAAGGTTAAGTTGTCAATGTATAAAAGGAAATAATAAAATAACCACAATTGTTTGAAGAAAATTGTTGTTGAATATTATGCACTAACACTAGCATACACATTGTGCTCATCAGGAACTTAGCGACGAGGAAGCTACTTGTTTCCATGATATTTTTCCCATAATGTATCAAATAACCTTAGGGTCGAATAAATTCTCATACCACGATGCTATATTTGAGATAATGGAGACGATGTTTATTCCTCCAAGTGTTTTGCAACCTCATCCTAACTCATGGTACATGAGAGATTTCTGGCCAAGGAATATGTCACATATGGAGATTTATTGTAGGCATAACATTCTTCTTCATTATGAACTATGAAGGATTCGATGGGCTGAACAACTAAGGATAGTTAAGATATACCTTTTGTTTAGTGCTTTTGTTGAATGGTTACAAAACATAGAGGATGAGTCTGTATTTGAAACCTTGTGGATATATCAGAAAGTGTTACAAATAGTACCACGCGAGAGAGTTATTGTAGTACCAAGAAGGCCTTATTTTGGTATGGGATGTTATGGTTAAGAGCCACCACATTATGTTGTTTTTCATGTATATGAGATTCCGCCAAGATATGAGAATATAGACCTTGATACTTTTCATGAGGAAAGGATCCATGAGATGATATATTGGTAATACATCTTTGTAAGTGTTTTTTATAAATATAAAGTCATTATTATTTTTGAAGAGCATGAGTTATGAGCTTATGATGATAATTGAGTTGCTTTGACAAGTTAATGATGAAGTACGCTTTATGCGAGTGATTTTTGAGATCATGTGCTCCACTGCTTGCCAATGAAACATGTTGGAATTAAGGGAAAACGTAATGGATATCTTAGAGAAGACTCGTTTATGGAGTTGTTTAAGCTTATGAAGGGGCTACAATTAGAGCCCAAACTTGGGGAAGGGACAACCCTTACTTTTACTAAGACTCAACTCTGTACAAAGATATGAAAGTCCATCTCAAGTTGTTGAAATGGCTTGAGGGCGTCAAATTGATAAGACTTTATAAGTGTGATACTCTTTGAAATGATAAGGTAAAATATATCGATGGAAAAATTGTAATGAGAAATAAATGGGTGTATGATCAGTATACAAAGGTTATTTCTCTCAATAGGGAGTGTAAAGTCTATGAGCTTCTAGAGTATCCCGATCTCCCAAAATCTTATAGATTCCTAGAGACACCTTGTTTTGTAACAAAAAAGTTATGAAGATAATCAGAATCGCCAATTGGTGCAAATTAATGAAACATACAAGGAATTCCGAGAGAAGAAGTTTCTTCTCAAGTATACACCAACACCTAGGTTTAGTGGTGAAGGACCCAAGGTGGAGCAAGATGCAGAAGCATGGATTGAGGCTTTGGATGACAATTTCCTAACCGCTAAAACTACTAGCGCAAATCAGTCCATGACTGCTCGTCTTTGTCTTATTGGCAAAGCTAAGCTTTGGTGGAAACAATTTTGCCAAGATAAAGGGGTAAAAGAAGCTTCCCAAACTTGGGAGGAGATCAAAGAAGCTGTGAAAGGACGTTATCTTCCCCTATCTTTTGAATCAATCAAGATGAATGAATTCTACAACTTACGATAGTTAAACGTAACCTTGGAAGGATACTATTCTAAGTTTGTGAGTTTGCGCAATTATGCACCCCCAATGACAACGTCTTGAAGATGCTCTTATGCAAGCAAAACGTATGGCCAAGGAAATCACTCGAAATGGCCAAAGGAATTGTCCAATAAACAACGATGGAAGGGGCTAGCCAAACCGTGGTGTCGACATGGCCAATGCCAGAAAGAATGCTAGAGCTAGTGCAATCACCCAACGACCAAATGGGATAGGAATCAAACACTGCTACCAGTGTAGAAGAATTGGACACCTAATGACAAATTGTCCTAACCATCCTCAAATCCTAGCCCAAACCAAGTTTGTGGAAGAGGCCAAGGGAACAACAACAACAACCTAGGCTGTGGACGTGGAAGAATAGTTGGTGCTTGGGTAAATACCATGATTGGACAATTTGAGGAATGCACGTTAGGTGAAGAAATTGAAAGAGGATCCATTCATGCTGCAGTGGAAAGGAAAGGAACAGACCACCAATGTTCATCAATTCAATCTGTAGCTACTTACAAGGGTACGTCGTTTATATTCTTAATTTATTATTGTAGCACGCATTCCTTTCTTGCACCCATGACAGTTAAAAGATTGCATCTAGAATTGAGGGGGACAAGGAAAATGATAGTAGAATTGGCTAGTGGAAAGGAAATCGCCTCAATGGAAACTGTAGGGAAACTTCAATTTGAGTTAGACAGCCATATAACTGAAGCAGAATTGCGAATCCTACGACTAGGATGCTACGATTGCATTCTAGTAATGGATTGGCTCAAGAACAACAAAGCCCAGATTCTATGTGCTGAAGAGGAAATAATCTTTCAAGACTTGGAAGGAGAAACCGTAAAGGCATATGGGAAAGCTGGAAGAACTAGAGTCCAACTAACCAAGGCAAGTCGACTCAGGTAGGGATTGCAGAAAGGTTAACCAATCTACATGATCTAGTTGAATAAGGTCAAAAAGACTAATGAAGATACTCTACAATCCTAGATCAATGACTTTGAGGACATCTTTCCAGAAGAATTGACTCAAATACCTCCAAATTGTGGGGTTGATCATGAAATAAAATTGATTCCATGGAGCCGAGCTAGTGTCAAAACGAGCATACAAAATGTCTATTCCTGAAGCTATTGAGCTTAAGGAACAATTGAGGCAATTGATAGAGCAAGGATTTATCTGCCCAAGTAACTCACCTTGGGGAGCGTATGTCCTCTTCTAGAAAAAGAAAGACGGAACACTTAGACTCTACATTGACTTCAGAGGACTAAACCAGGTTATGGTCAAGAATAAGTATCCCATACCTAGGACAGATGAACTTTTAGATCGCCTACACAAAGCCAAGGTTTTTTCCAAGATTGATCTAAGGCATGGTTACTATCAATTTCGAATCAAGGAACATGATATCCCAAAGACTGTCTTCAGCACCAGGTATGGTCATTATGAATTTTTAGTCATGCCATTTGGATTGACTAATGCCCCAGCTACATTCAATCATCTAATGCAAGACATCTTTCGACCATATCTAGATGATTTTGTGCTAGTATTCTTTGATGATATACTAATATACTCCTAATCAACAAAGGAACATGAAGGTCACTTAAGGATCGCCCTAGTAACACTCTGTGAAAATCAGCTCTATGCCAATATGAGTAAATGCGTATTTCTCATTGGCAGGATTGGATATCTTGGATACATTGTTTCCGCTAATGGAATCTCTGTAGACCCTACAAAAGTGAAAGATATCCTAGAATTGCCAATACCTAAGATAGGAAAAAAAAATCAAGGGTTTTTGGGACTAACAGGATAGTACCGAATCTTGATCAAGGATTATTCCCTCATTGCTGCACCCTTGACAAATCTTTTGAAGAAAAATAGTATAATCATTTGGACCAATGAGCATCAAGAAAGCTTTGATAAGGTTAAAGAAGTTGTAACCACTACACCTATATTGAAACTCCCTGACTTCAATCAACCATTTGAGGTGATCACTGATGCAGTGTGGACTTGCGATCGGTGGGGTGCTAGTACAAAAAGGAAGACCAATGGCCTATACTTCCAGAAAATTGAAACCCTACAAGTCCAAGTATGCCACTCATGACCTTGAGTTACTCGCAGTAATCCATGCCTTGAAACTATGGAGACACTACCTGACAGATCATAAAAGTCTTAAGTGGATCTTCACCCAAGCTGACCTAAACATGAGGCAAAGAAGATGGATAGAGATACTAAAAGAATTTTATTTTAAAATCAAATATCGTCCACAGAAGGACAATGTTGTTGCAGAAGCCTTAAGCCCAAAAGCCTTTCTTAATAATGTTGTAGAAGTTTGAAGCTTAAGAACCATATCCATACCTGATAACCTTGTACTTGAACTTGTACACCAAGCTATTTCTTAGGATAAGGAATATGAAGGACTCATGGCTAAGGTACTTCAAGGAGGAAGCTTTGACAAAGAAAGGTCCAAGATTAGGGATTATTGTGCTAGCAATGGTTGTCTATATTACCATGATCGCCTTTGTGTCCCAAAAGGACCAGAAGTGAAGACCAAGGTCTTATGGGAAGCACATGACAGCCCCATTGCACGACATCTGGGGTATGCCAAGACACTCAACACAATTCCTAAGAGCTATCACTGGCCAAGATTAAAAAGGGATGTATTAAAGTATGTAACTCAATGCTTGGCTTGTCAAGATTCAAGAAAGGATCAAGATGCCTAGAGAGCTACAACCCTTGGACATTCCACAAATGAAATGGGAGTTAATAAGTATTGACTTTGTTGTTGGATTACCTACTACTGGTGGTGGATATGATTCCATCATGGTAGGGATTGATAGATTGACAAAAGTTGCACACTTGATCCTAGTCAAAAAAGCCTATAAGTCATCTGACATTGCTCGAGTCTTTATCAAATAATTATTTAGGTTACATGGATTGCCAAAGAGCATAATCAGTGATCGAGACTCTAGGTTCACCTCTAAGTTTTGGACTTGCCTATTCCATGCAATTGGAATGTAGCTATACTTCAGTATTGCTTATCATCCTCAAACTGATGGCCAAACTAAAAGGGTGAACTAGACCATTGAAGATATTCTAAAGTCTTATTGTGGCAAAGAACCGAAATGGTGGATTGAACATTTAACTTTAGTGGAGTTTGCTTATAACACTTCCTTTCAACAAACAATCAAGATGTCGCCATTCTAAGCCTTGTAAAGGAAAGAATGTCATACACCTCTAAAATTCTCAGATCCCACTCTCAAAGTAGAAACTTCTAAGGGTATGCTTGAAGAGATGGACCAACAAATCCAATTGATCTGTCATGACATCCAAGTTTCTCAAGATCTGAACATCCCTTTAAGAAGCATCGGAAAGACCAAGAGAGCAGGCCTCATGGTGGCATCTACAATGCCCATGCTCTCGAAAACCTGCAAGAGACACCCTTCCTCTTCATCAAGAAACCATACTCACACACAGAAGGATTGTGCACACAAGAGATAAGACCATCATCTTCATCCTCACTCTCTTCTTCTTCCATGGAAGAGAAAGCAAGAAAGCACAAGAAAGGAAAGAGAGGAAGAGTTGTGCCAAATGCAAGAGAGAAGAAAAGATACGTGCAAGAGGAAGATAAAGAAGAGAGAGAAGGAGGTTGCAACCACCTCTCTCAACCACTTTCCCCCAAATCACACGACTCCCTATCCCACCTTTTCATATTTCTTTAAGGGTTTTTTTTACATGAGCATACTTAGACCTTAGAAAGGAGTTCTATGAACATTGACACATTAAAATCTTTCAGCTTTTGCAAAACACACACACTACTTCTCATGCTCATGGCTTGCGGACCCACTAAAATACCATGGAAAATAACAAAGAATTTTACAATGATAGCATACATATAATAGAATTACAAGGCCAAAATGCTTGGATTTTTGTTGATGCTGGCCTCTTATTATGCCTTTGCTTGCACAAATTTCAGGGTTATCATTCCTCCTCTTCCAAGCTTGTGAGCGTCCTCGCAAACACTTTGGAAAGACACTTTGCCTTGGAGTAACCACATCATGTTGATGAAGAAACTACATCTCTTTACTTCACTTCACATTGGAATTGGACCACCTGAATTGGTACCCATCCAAAAACACCATGCTTTCTCACACACGTCCACTTCAAATCTTAACTTTTTCTTCACACCAGCATTTGTAAAACCTTCCACTTTCACTTTGAAAAGAGAACAAGGCAAAACACCCTCCAAAAGAACACAAATCTGCCCACAATCTCTTGCAAAGAAGAAAAGAGAACCACCTTCATCTTGAAGCACATTGTAGGCGTCTCCATGGAAAGTACCATGGAGCTTTAACCCACAAAACAATATTACTTTAAGTGCACCCTCACAAAAGATTTGCCAATGAAGAGCTCTACCTGGAAAAAATTTGTGTGCTTTGTACAAAAGGGAAGGAGAAGTTTTATTTTGGAGAAAAAAACCTAATAGCTACTCTAATTCTTGTGTGAGAAAGTAAGGCTATTAAGGCACATTGTGAGGAAAAGTTTAGAAGAGGGATGTGAACAGACTCTAGAGGGATATAGGGTCAATACTTCAAAATAAGTTTTATTTTTACTTTTTAAATTAGGTGTCGTTAGAGTTTTCTGCCTGATAAGGATAAAGGATATGAATGATGATGATCAAGACACGTGGATGAAGGAATCGGCAGTGTGACTCAAGGCTATGATGGTGGTGGATTTGGCATGGGAGATGGAGGTCGATGTGGCACTGAAAACAAGCCAAGATGAGGATGCTAGACTGCCAAGAATGTCGACATCTCTCTCCTTGTGATGGATGATGATCATGCATCTACATTATATTCACTCTTAATTCTCGCCATCGACTAATCTTTGCTCGACATTGAAGGTCGAAGTTGTTGCACTGGCCCACGTGGGTTCCACCGTGCAGACTTACATTGACTTGAAGGATCAGTTTATGGATGTCCTACCGTGGCGCTGTGTCATGTTGGTAATTAATTGCTCACTTAATGGTCATGTGCAATCAATGGCTTAATCACTGCATAGAGAATGCACTCCTACGATGACCATGAGTACTAGTCCGACAATCAGCAGGGGGCCACAGAGATAGGGAGAGAGAGAAACATCCACCAATGATGATTCTGGTCTCTCGAATGGCGATACCACCAGATTGATAGCAAAGCCTATGGCCAAGAGAGAGATTCCATGTGATCTTGCACCACAATGGCTGCCAAAAAACCTTTCAAAGCTTTGAAAGAATCATCGTTTCTTGGCCACAAACACCTTCTCATTTGCTTCTTGCAAACCTTGAGAGCATCCATGAGCAACTGCCTTCCATGCAACCAAAAGACTCAATGTTCGGGTAAGGAAAGGTTGTAGGTACTCCTACAAGCCTCAAAGATTGCAAAAACTTGCTTCATGGTTGCAAGAAACCACACACACTTCCCCTCTTCCTATTTTGTTTTCATTAGGCCATAGCCACATACGCACACATAAAGATCTTAGGGCACACACAAGATCTAAACATGGAAATCATCCTCTTCCTCACTTTCACTCTCTTCCTCCATAGCTAGGAAAAATTCAAGCATGACAGAAGCAAGAACAAGAAAGAGAGTTTGTGCCAACCAAGAGAGTTTGAGAAGAGCTCGCGCATGAATAGATATAGGAAGAGGTGGTTACAACCTCTCAAGATCACACGATTCCCCATATTTCTTTTTCTTTATTGAAATTTGTAAATTTATACATAAATTTCAACCTTAGGCATAGGCTTTTTATGTAAGTAATGGACCATGGATTCACTTTCCAAAAGGAGAGAGTGTTGAGAGAGGAAAAAGACTGAATTTTTGATTGATTTTTGTCTAAATGGTTGATTTTTGATAGATTTTGAGTGATGTTTGGTTGTTAATGGAAGTTTTTGAGAGTGTTTTGGATAGTATTGATTGTGTTTTGGAAGTTCATGATGATTCTTAGTGGAAATATGATGCTATGTGATGTTCTGATAGGTTCTGTTGAGGTTCCAATTGGTTCTGATGCCTTCTGTTTAGCTTTTGTTTTGTTCTGATTTTCTTCTGTATGAAGCATGAATTAATGATTGATGAAGGTTGAGGTATTTTGAAAGCTTATTGAATAGTTTTTGATAGTTTGGAATGGTTTTAGTATGAGTTATGAGGATCTGCTGTTCTTTGATGACCTTATGTAACCCTTTATAGAGCCTCTGTCTCTGGTCTGTTCTTGTTCTATTATGTTATGTTCTATTCTGTAGATATTCTGATAAATATTCTGTAGAATGTATGTGTGACTTTGAGAAAGCTTTCTAACTTTTGGAAAGGATGAATCTAAGTTCAAAAGAGCTAAAAAAAATGGAAGAAGGAGCAGTTGAAGACTGAAGAGAAGACTGAAGTGACAGTGACAGTAGTGAGCTATGAAGAGACACTGTAGTGGCTCTAGTACCCTTTCATACCTCCCATACCTCTTGGGAGGTGCATCCACGACCTAAGAAGGATTATTAAGTGCCATTCTTGAGTATTGTAATAAGGAGATGAAGTACTATTGAGAGAGAGAGAGAGAGAGAGAGAGAGAGAGAGAGAGAGAGAGAGAGAGAGAGAGAGAGAGAGAGAGAGAGAGAGAGAGAGAGAGAGAGAGAGAGAGAGAGAGAGAGAGAGAGAAAGAGAGAGTCAATTCTATCAAAATAATGTATTTATCTATGAGAGATCAAAAGAGAAAATTATGAAGACAATGAAGATGAATACTATGTGATTATTTCCATTCAAAAGTGGTGTGCTATTTTTTGTTTCTTGTTTTATTGATGGGTTTTGCGAAGATGTTGAAGATTATGGTTGATTCTATCAAATCTGTGGGAGATATCTACTATGATGCTGTGTGAAAATTTGTTGTTTTCCTTATTTTGGTCATCACAAGAATGAAGTAAAAGCTTGTTGATGTTACAAGATAGATTTTCTTGCAGTAGAAACCCTTTTTTCTTGGTGTTCCTCTTCGGGCTCCATGTTTTTGGTGCATAGTCGAGGAAACTTGCAATCAACAAGCATCAGAAGAGGCTGAAAATGAAGGAAATGGCATTGCCAAGAAGAGAAGAATTCAATGGATGTTTGCAAAGTTCCTTCTTCCACTGAAGAGTTGGAGATTCTTATTGCCAAAGCCACTTTCTACAATAAGTTCATTCCACAATGGCAGAAACATACTACCATCATGATGCAAGCTCTATGCGGTGGACTATTTGCTCTTCCTGTTGAGGCAACAGAGATGTGCATCTTGGTGGTAAATTGTCTGGAAATAAAGTGAAGAGCAGAAATAGAGAGAATGACCATCCATGGAAGATTTGGCATTTATTGAGGAGTTTTCAGACATTATTAAGTAAAAGATCGTGAAGAAGCTTCAGGAGTCGTGGTCAGTGGAGGTTCATGAAAATAAGAAGGAAAAGAGTTGGAATTTGTTCATGGATGCTCAACAACAAGATACGTGGGATGCTTGGTGTTCTAACAATCTTCTGTTTATTCAATTAGCAACCCACTGGAAGTTGGTAGACAGAGTGTTTTTCACAACATACACTATTGAAACCCTCAGAAGCTGGCATTATTATAATGATGGCACAACAATGATCTTAAGAAGAACAAGTTTTGATACTTTCAGAATGGAATATCTCCCCCTTTGTAGTGGTTTGAAAGCCGAATTTAGAGATGTTGAAAAGAAGGAAGTAGAAGAGATGTTGGCCAAAGAATCCTCCAGAGACTGAAGCCCCTCTCTGATTCTATTCTATTGAGTGTACAGACCAACTGGTTGGAGCCAACCCCCTGATGAATGATGCAATCACAAGAGGCAAGCACTAGAACGAGTCCAGAGGTACATGAGAAGAGAGAAGGCAAGAATCATGGCTAAGAACGAGCTTGCAATAGAAGCCTCCTTTGATACCCTAAAAGCACTCTTTACATAAGTCTCCATGGCGACTCAAGGTCCCTTTCCTAATCAGGTTTGTCCTGAAAATATTGATGATAGGCTAGCAAATGTAGTCCCATTGCTAATTTTTAAGGGAGAGTACAATGAAGACCCCACCTTGATCTTCATGTAACAGCTTGTATGGTAGCATGTGTAGCTAACAATGCCAAATACCTCTGAGCATTGGTTAGCAATCCTTCCCACCACTTTCAAAAGCGCGGCATTTTAGTGGTATGAGAGACAAGCAACAGGAACTTTTGGCACATGGGATGACCTGAAGTTGGCCTTACTAAATTCAGGCATGAAGGTTTTGAAGAGCGGATGCGAGAGGAGTTCATGAACCTAAGTCAACCCTCTGGAGAAAGAGTAGAAGCTTATGTCTCGCGAATGGAATCCATCCTGAAGAGATGAACTAACCATCATTTGGACGAAGGTATCTAGAAAGGAGTGTTCCTCAGAGGCCTACAACCGAAAGTTTGCAAGTTCGTGGAATTGAGAATACCAGTCAATCTGCAAGCTGCAGTGGAAGGTGCAAGATTGTATGAAAAAGTTGAAGCAAGGTTGTCTATGACTCCAGGAAGAGGAGTCTTACCTCCTCCAATGCCAAGAATGGTATACCCACCAAATGCAGTCCCAGGGATAGTTCCGTGCCCCTATCCCCAGATATAAACAGTGCAGCACTACAGTGCACCTAATCCACAGTGGTCACTGCAGATGACAGTGCCTCAAATGATGGTTCAACCACAACAACAGTGGCCTCAAACAATTCCTCCAATGGCGACTCAACAACAGTGGAACCCTACCAACTAGAATCAACAACCCCAAGTCTCAATAGGAGCTCAAAATCAGAATCAGAACAGAGGATCCTTTGGATCAACCCGACCAATGTATGCAGTAATAACGGAAGCTTCCCAAAACCCCACTACTAGTACTCTAGGAGGTGAAAATCTGAGGGACTACTTATCCAACTTAGTTGCAAGTATCAAGAAAGAGCTTATGGATGTGATTACAGAGCAACTACAGATACTGAAGGTGAATACCGCTAATATATCCACTCCTACAAGAGGTGGGAGAGATGTGATGTGCTCTAAAACATGATACGAAAAAAGTGCCATCAAGTAGGACATTTACCAATTGAATGTACTCGAAAACCAACAATTCCTGGAGCCTTCTGTTCCTACTGTTTGTGGAAGAACCATACAGAGGATATTTGCTCTTTGAAAGAGATGCACGAATGAAGACAGAAAGATGAAAATGCAATATTCAACTTGCTAGAATCCAAAATGACAATGTAGGACATTGGACCAAAGCCTAGAGAGTTTGGTCCTAATTTTGGTCCAAGAAGGTTTCCCTCTCAAAGTCATAGAGGACGACAGTCTGGCGGTGGTCAGAGATCAGAGGTGGAATGTTATAGATGTGGAGAAAATGGCCATATCTCCCCGAATTGTCCAAAACCTAGAAGATTTGTGGATTACAAGCCCTTATGCAGCCAATGCAAAGGAGAAGGCCATACTGCAAAAGATTGTCCAAGTCCAGCCCCTGTGAAATCTACTTCTGATACCCAATAGAAGACCCAAGAACTTGCCTCCAATTTGGTGGAATTGGAAGTGGCCGCTATAACGCGAGTAAAGAAAGGAGAACTAGTAGTTCCAAAAGAGAATGTTCCTTCTGTAAAGATGGTGAAGTTCAACCTCCCTCGAAAAAAACAAAAAAATGCAATCCAAAATAAGGAAGTACAGAGTGCCACAGAGCCATAGAGAGCTACAGAGATAGTTGCAAAGATAGGACCAGAGGTCCAGGAAATAGAGAATGTGAAAGTCCCTCCTCATGAAGACAAAGCGCATATGTTGTTGCTCCTGGAAGAAAATAGGAAGATAAAAGTGGGTGTGGCCCCATTTCCTAGTCGATTGGAAAAGAATGTGGATCCTATCAAAGATTATGATTTGGTCAAAGGCTTAGACACCTTTAAACCAAACCTAACATTCTGACAGTTGTTGATGCTATCTCCCACTTGCCAAAAAAGATTCAAAAGCATCTTGACAAGAAGACGTGGACTAAGAATTGCTCCCCCAACAATAACAAAGTCCAACAGAGCCTTAGAGCATGTAAAAGAAGTGGATGTGGCTAATGCCTTCCTACATCATGGAACCCCAGAGATTAGTGTATGGATAGAAGGATGCTTTATTTTAGATGCATTGATTGATGGAGGCTCATCGATAAACATAATGATAGATGTGACAATGAAGGATCTAGGTTTGCAAGGAATTCAACCTACACAGTGGCTTATCAGATTGGCAGACCAAAGCAGAATTAAATCGTTGGGCATCCTGCCATATGTAAAAACAACCCTTGCAGGAAGAGACTATTGGCTCACATATTTGGTGGTCAAACCAAATTCTTCTGGGACCTCATATCCTCTACTTGGGAAGACCTTGGCTTTTTGAAGCAAGAGCCAGGACAAACTGGTTCAAAGGAACCGTAACCCTAGGCAGTGGACCCAATAAAGTGGTGTGGAAATCGTATGGATCACAAAAAGGCACTGCATCCACCTCCATCGAAGTCTTATCAGACTTCTCTAACGAAGTAACAGATGGTACATCAGGAGACGAAGAGGCTGTTAAACAGATATTTCCTAAGAAAATAGAGGTACAATCCCTAACAGTGGGGGCACTGTAAGCCAACTGAAGGAAGCAAAGTCATTGTCCATGGGAGAATACCTCCTGCCTCAACCCGAATTGAGGCACAAGCAGAGACAGAGCCAGAGATAGAGGCAGAAGCAGAAGCAGATATAGAGGTGGAGGATCTATTCTTCTCCTACAGAGCCTCTACAGAAGTAGAGACATAGCCTCCAGAGGAAGAGGATGAAAATGATGAGGAAGAAAACAAAGCAGGTTATGAAAGTGCAGATGAAGAGGTTCCTTTGATAATGGATGATCTTGTTGATGTCCCTACAAAGACCTTAGAGACCGAAGATCTCGAGGTGTTGGATGGAATGACCATGGTCCCATTTGGGTTGACCAATGGACCACAAAGTATGCAGAATCTACATAAGCAATGGATCAAAGGTATAAAAATTAAGTTCACCATTGGCTCCTGTCGCCCTGACTAGTCATTTTGGAGAAAAGAGGATGATGATGCCCCTTGTCAATAGAAGCCAGAGCCATCAGAGCCACGACTTATAGAAGGTCCGTGCTATGTGACATTTCTAGATGCATCCTCTGAAGATGAATCCCTAAGTCTAGAAGAAATCACCACTCACACAGAAGCAAACAAAGCTCTAATACCCTTCCAGCAATCTCAACAAACAAACGCGTCATCTATTCAAAAGGAGGACACTGGTTCTAGTGGAATATCAGACGATGATACTACTCCCTTGAAGGAGTCAAACCTCTATCCAGAAGTAATCCGCGACGGGACATTTATCCTCGAAGTGGAAGGTGAAAGGCAATGAGAGATGCGATGTGTGAATGGTGTGTTGCCCGTACGGGTTGGGCCTCTCAATGCACAAAGCATGTTCTATTCTTGTGCAATGCACTATAAGGCTCCCTATCCTTCCTTCTTGCACTGTATGTCGGCACAGGGTAGGATGCACAGTTGTACCATCAAACGCGCACAAGGCATACAACCTTTGCACAAGTGACTGTGAGGCTTACATCAATGGGTGTAAGGAACAGACTGCCCTCCTATATTCTCTAACAGAGTATCAATCATCAAAGGGGGGTCAGAGTGTGATTGGTGTGTCCTCAAAACAATCATTGAGAGGTGTGGATTAAGGGACGTTATGACATTGGAGTCAAGTACATTCTTGTTTCTCTATGTACCCACGGGATGGGTCTTTGCCCCAATCACAAGTCACGCCACCCTGTTCTGTACACTGCACAACAAGGCTCCCTGGCCTTCTTGCTTGTACCTATGCCTAATAATTGGAATGCATGAATGCACCATCACTTGTGCATACTAGCATACTCCCTCCACATCATTTTTTCCTTGTTCAATTCTAAATTGAGCGTGAATTATGGGATTTCATACTTATTCATTGAGTGATGTGCGTCATGGGGCGAGCAACTGTTCTATCATCCTCCTGAGTGCCCATGAGCTGAGAATTCTATTCTTCGTCATCGACATTAAAATCGACGGACTTTACTGACAAAACTACTTGCCTGGGTGTTGTTGCATGGTCCCTGGCATGCTGGACATGTTCTGTGGCAAGCCTTGGTACCTCCTACCGATGGCTCCGATCTTCCTGCATCAACAACAATGGTTTCCTTCAACCATCTACAAAATGGGCCAACTATTCCTAACCCTACCTTTCTATTTGTCAGTGCATGTTATGATTTAAGTGTGGGGATGTTAGTGTTCAGTCGGTTGACAAGTCCTAGGCCGTGTCGATCAATCTACCCTAACCGGTAAGGTCTTAAGTGTGGGGACGTGTCCTTGCGCGTCTACTATGCATACCCCCTGCATCTGTCATTAACCAATCATGCGTGTCTACCACGTACTAGTTCTGCCTTGATGGAGTCCCTTTCCCACCCACCCACCCTCGTACCCCCTGTTGTCGAGGTCATTCCCTTGTAGTTGCTTTTATTGCGCAAATTTTTTTCTTTTCTATGTAAATGCACCCTACATTCACCACACTTCCAATCCAACTTTATAGCCCTGTTTGTCCGTTTGCATAACATACTTTTCCTTTTTCCATCCCCTTGTTCCAGCTTACTATTGTTGAGTTATTAATTTTTGAAGCAATTCTCACCAATTGAATGTTTTTCCATGTGAATGCTTCTTTATTGTTTCAGATTGCTGATCTGATATGCTAGCCCTGTCCTACACCTCCCCTAGACCTTTTTCCTTTTACCCGCCAATCATTCCAATGTACGATTTGTCCGTTATTCAATTTTGCGTAGTTTCGTGTATTTTTCACGTATGTTTTTTCCATTTTTCCATGTGAACTTGCCCTATTCTCCTCGGAATTCATTTCTAACTAGATAGCCTTGTCCATCCACCCTTCCTGCACAATTCTCCTTTTTCCTCCGCCTTGTTTCACCCTCTGGATTTTTTGTTATTAATTTTTATTGGTATTTTTGAGTTCCATTTTTTTTTTTCATATGAACGTCTCCTAACCCCATCCGAACTGAGATTTGATGTGACAGCCCTAAATATTATATGTGTCTTGACATTTTTCCTTTTTACTGCCCTTCGTTCCGGTACATGGATCCTTCAATCTTAATTTTCGAATCCCTTTTTGGGTACGATTTTTGGGTTTTTTCCATGTGAACGGATCTTATCTTCATCGGAACTATGTTTTGACATGACAAGCCTGTCCAGTATAACTTTTCTCACAATTTTCCTTTTTCTTGTGTTTCATTTTGGCGAATGGATTCTTTGATATTAATTGTCATATGGGTTTTCGTGCATATTTTTTGCATTTTTCCCATGGGAACGCCCTGATTTGATCATGGACACCCCGTTGTACTTTTTTTTCAGTCTTCCCCTCTCCTTTTGGCTCAGTTTTCCTTTTTACGGCATTGCGTTCCAATGAACGGTTTGTGCGTTATTAAATTTTCTTTGTTTTGCTATGTCCCCGCGTGCTTTGTCTCGTGTGTGAACACACACGTTTTTGAATTTACGCACCTCGAGATGCCGAGTTCTCTTCATGCCCTTTCGTCTCGACGTCCCGGCCGTGTTCAATCCTGTCACTGCAAAATTTTTTAAACCCCCCCTCCCCCCTCCCCTCTCCTCCCCGTGCATATGCACGGGCCAAGGGCGCATTCCTTTCTTTTTTGGGCCTTTCTTTTCTTTCATTTTTGAAAAAAAAACACAAAACATCACAACAAAACAAATAATAATAATACCACAAAATCACACATTTTCTTTCCTTAAAAAAAAAAACACAACAAATCATCCTAATACTAATAAAAAAAACTCACAACCAAACACACTTAATTCATACACTAACCAATTACCAAATAATAACTATTAATACTCATAATAATAATACAAATCATAATAAAAAATAATTAAAAAAAAACCACACCCCCACAACCCCCCCACATACATTTAAACCACAAAACAAAACACACCAACAAAACGGAAAAAAAAAACAATCACAATGCACATTAACAATTTTTTTAAAAAAAAACAATACAACCTTATTTTTAATTTAAAAAAAACGGTTCTTCTTCTTATTCTTTCTCTTCGTCTCACCTCCCGCCTCCCTCTCTTCGTCTTCCTCCTTCCCCACCCTTGCTTGCGACCTTTCTCCTCCCTCCTCGCTGCCTCCCTCCTCCCTCTCGACCTCTTCATTGCCCCTCCTGCGGGTGCCACCATCGCCCCCCCGCCACTGTCCTCCTTGCCCCTCCCGTTGTTGTCAGAGGGGTTTTTGTCGAAAGGTCGAATCCACCGGGGATCAGAAGTAGAAGGAAGCAGAGATAGGAGATGGAAGAGAAAATAGACAATACCCAAGTGGTAAACACTACAAAGACAAATCACAATGAATTGAATCAATATGTATTGAAAGAACCTCGAATCTTCGCTCTACTCAGAAGCAATCTCGAGGCATTAGATCTCCTGGAGCTTCTTCATAGAACAAAATGTGAAAAAAAAAATTACAGCTCCTTCTCTGCTGCTCGGAACCCAAATCTGATGGCTTCGTTGGCTCCGAAAGGGGGGTAAAACCCCAACACTCCTGCTCACGGATCTCCCAGATCACTCCTCCTTTCAGTTCAATCTACAGTTTTCAGCCTGTTTACAACGATCGCGACACGCACGATTTCGTAAATCTGTCCTTCTTGTGAAAATCCCATAATTGGCTGAAAAAGCAACTAGCTTTTTGCATGCCATCCTAATCTAGAAGTTTTTTCTAACTTTTTCAAAATTTTACAATAAATAATATCAAAAATAGGCTAAAATTATCCAAAAATCTAGTATTTTCAAATAATCCATGCAACTCATTAGTACTAATGGCTCAGATCACATTGACTCTCTAGATCAATAAAGAAGTCAGATGATGATGCATTCCATACTTTTTTACATTGTGTCCTCATAATATCGCGACATCCACCCCCTCTGAACCTGCACATCCTCTGGTATGTGCCAAAATCCTAGTTGTCATCGGATTCTGAGTCCTCATCCTCTGCAACCATATCCTTTACTTCTTCATCTTCCATATCTTCCTGGCTAGCCCCTGTATCATGACCACTATTTTCTTCCAATTCTGGCAACTCATAGATATTAGATTTCAGCCTTTTGAATAATTTGATTCTTTTCCCTACTACCCTAAGTTTGATGGCTGTCCCATCTAGTTCATTTAATGCATAAGTAGCATTATCAAACACATGTCTTACCACATAGGGTCCAAACCATCTTTTGGAAACTTTATGCATGGCACTATGCTGGTTATCTAAACTGCTATCATAAACCAATACCCAATCCCCATCTTGTATGGTTCTTAGTCTCAGTCTATGTCTTTTTTCAAACCGTTTCTTGTTCTGTATCCTTGATGCCCTTAACTTTGCAGTTGCTGCCTCTATGTCTTCTGGCTTTCTTTCCAACTATCTAATGCGTAAGGCCAACAACTCCTCTCTATTCAACTCCTCCTCCCAAGGTAACACACTCCATGTGACTGTCATCTCTTCTATCAGCATGATAGGTTTTTGACCATACATCAATTTTGTAGGCATATATCCTGTAACAACACTATGAGTTGTTTTGTTGGCCCACAAAGCATAAGGAAGCAATCATGGCCACTCTTTTACCTTCTCTCCACATGCTTTTGCCAATGCCTTCACAATAGGTGGATGACCTCTTTCACTTTTTCCATGTCCTTCAGGGTTATAGAGTTAAAGCAAGCTTTATCCCCAACCGTGCAAAGAAATCATGAGCTTCATCTGCATCCAACTCACCCCTATCTGCTGTAATTTTTCCCACACAGCCATACTGACAAAATATCTCTTCTAAGAGAAAAGTATACACAGCATTTGTTGTCTTAGTACATAAAGCTTTCCCTTCCACTTGATTAGTCAAGTCTTCATGAGCAAGCACAAGATACATCATTTGCCAAAGACCTGTAGGCATTGTGACCAAATCCACCACCCACTTAAAATGAAGAGAAAATGGATATGTGGGTTGCAATCCATCCCGATGTCTCACAATTGAATACATTTGACATGTCATACATGTTTCCACAAAGTGAGCAACATCCTTATACATACATTGCCACCGATATCTTTCTTTGATCTTTGCAAAAGTACCCTAAACACCTCTATGACCAGCCCATAAGCTTTCATGAAGTTCTTGCATAACAGTTACTTGTGAAGCTCTATCACCCAAAACTCGCAATGGCATACCCTGTTTCTTTTTAGCATGTTTCCATAAGTATCCATCTTTTAAGAAAAATCCATAGGCTTTCCTCTTGATCTTCTTAAACTCCTCATTTGACCATTCATCTCTCTTTGTTAATGTACTGAGATATTGACCAATTCTCAGCTACTCTCCTACATATTTGTCTTCCAGAAACACTTCTACACAAGATGCAAGTGTTTTCTCTTTGTTGTCCAAGCTTCTGTTAATGCTGTAGCAACACCTTGCATTGCTAAATTCACTTTTGCAACATCATTTTCAACCATAAGAAAGTCATCTTCTTCCTCCTCATCCATCATCCCATCTTCATTCTCATAGCATGCTCGAGATAACATGTCTGCCACTTGGTTGTCTCTTCTTGCAATATGCTGAAATTCAGGGTTCAAAGATTTGATGTATGCAATCCACCAGAGCATAGCAATGTCCGGGGTAGCACAACTAGTAATCATACACAATACCAGCAAACAATTAGTCTCAATGACTACATGAGCACCCATAAAATACTCCTTGTCACATTTAAGGGCTGTCACAATTCCCCATAATTCTCTTTTTACATGTGGATATCTTCTCTGTCATTCAATCAATACTTTTGCACCAAATCGTATTGCATATCTTTGCCCTTCCTCATCATCTTGCCCAATTGCCCATCCAATCCTGATTGGGCTTGTATCAACAGTAATAATGATAGGCTTTCCATGTGAATAGTCAGCCTTTCTCAATGTAGGAGCAGATTTTAAGAGCTG